>NC_133663.1:115629884-115894884 GCF_037893015.1 Macrotis lagotis | reverse complement strand
AAATAATAGATAAATGATATTTTATAAAATCCTTCTTCACATCATCTCCATCTTCAACATCATTATTATCTTAGCTAGCATAGAACTTTGTTTGCAAAGCACTTCACAGATATCTCATTTGATCTTCACAATACCTCTGGGGAGATATTATTATTTCTATTTTATAAAATACTATTATTATTCCCATTGTACAGAGGGAAAGACTAAGGCAAGCAAAGGTTAAGTGACTTACCTAGATTCACACAGCTAATAATTGGGTGAGGAGATTTGAACTCAGTTCTTTTGACTCTGGGATTACATTACAGCATCTAAATCTCATAACATATCTGAGATAAATACTACTTATATTCCTTATAATCACATTTTTACAAAGGAGTAAAGTCACATCTGTGTACACAGTAAATAAATTTGAGAGCAGAATTGGAAATAAAATGTCTCTTAGCAATAAGGACATTGTTCTTATAGAAGTTCCATGCTGTCTTTCCCCACCAATATACAGAAAATTTTCAAAGGGATAGGACAAAAATATTAATTGATAGCTCTTTTTAATACTTTCATTCTCCTGTGGCATTTCCAAATGGCCTATTTGTGTCTTTGGGATTTATTTTTCATCAATTTGTAGAACACTAATTGGAACAATGACTCTGCAGACATTTCACATCCAAGGATTCCATGTAATTTCTCAAACTCTGGTTTTCCTACCATAGCATCAGGTGACTGTGAAAATATATGCACATATAACAATGAAGTAATTCCCATGGTAACAATTATTTTTTTTTAATTTTTTTGGCTGACTTCCATAATGTTCAACGTGAAAACAACTATTCATTAATCCTATCTTGTTAGAAACAATAATCTGTATTAAATCTATCAGGTGAATATTATTTGGATAGAAAAAATAATAAATATTCACATTATGGCTAAATTGTACTTATAAACTGTTGGAAGTTTTCTTTCTGTCTCTTATTTCAGTATTTCTAAATTAATTAGAGATAGTGATAAACCCCTGGGAGATAATAAACCTTGTACAAGGGTAGTAACTGATCAATTATTCTTTAATATATTTTTTCTGTTTTGATATAACAGTAGGTATATTAAATTTCAGGTATATCCAGTATTCTAGATATAGATTCGAATCTACTATAGGAATTATAATGAAATATTTCTAATTGGATATTCAATGAACATTAAGTTAATGATGAGATCAAGCTATCATTGAGAATTTATGACTGAATTGTCCATAAACTTAGCTTTATAACCAGTCCAAAAATCATTTAGCTCATAACTAAATCAAATCAAAACATATTTATTGAATACCTGCTGTGTTCAATGTACTGTGCCACTTTCTGGGGGAAAATATAAAACTTCAATCTCAGAATGAAAGACTTTCAGGGCAGTTAGATATTGTCCAGTCTGAAACCATAAACAAATAAATGATTGGTACCCAATTCCTTGAAAACCACTTCTGGAGCTCTATGGTCTGACTCTTGGCTCAGTGAGTTTACTAAGAAATTATATTACTCCTTTGCCCAGTTTAGTTAGGAAGACAAGGTTTAAACATGTGAAAATTAAATAATAATTGAAGTAATATATTTTCAAAGTAGGGAGGTATTGGAAAGTACATATGATAGCTAAATGAATCTTTGATATCATGAATGTGATTGCATGATAGGCCAATTTTAACCCAGGTAAATCTAATAATTCAGTTGAGAACAACAACATAAAACACTCATAGAACATCTGATAGTTAATAAGGAAAAAATCCATTTATTAATAGCAAGAAAGCCATTCAAAGCAAAAAGAGAAACAAAACAAAAAAATCCATACATACACATAAACAAAAGAGAATCAGTGAGATACAACCTTGATTTTTACTGAGTGCAGCTTCAGAGCTTCTGTGTTTCTTCCCTGCTCTAGTGATTCACTGATCAAGTCTGAGAACAGCTGGGTCTTTATGATCTTTAACTTATTTTGATTTCAGTCAAACCAAAAAGATATCCTTGACCTCATTCTTTTCTCTCTGACCCAATTAAGTCTTTCCCCCATCTTTTCTTTTTTTTAATATTTTAATTATTTTTTCCTGCCAGTTACATGCAAAAACAGTTTCAGCATTCACTTCTAAAGTCTTGAGTCACAAATTCTCTCCCTGACTACCCCAATCCCCCTAATTGAGAAAGCAAGTTACTTGAGATAGGTTAAAAATGTGTAGTCATGAAAAACATTATCCAATTAAGTTTTGAGAATGGTTTCAGTAACTTTATGGGAAATAACTACCTATCCGACTTGACAGGGCATTCTAATGAGATAATCTTCCTCTAATATTTGAATAACCCTTCTAGATAGCATTCCTTTACCATTTCTTATGTGATTTTTCCCCCATGATCTGTCATTAAATCCCTCACAAGTAGACAACTAAATATGCTAGAGGCTGTTTCTAGACCTTTTGACTTTGTAAAAAACCCAATGAATCATCACAGTATACCTACAACCATATACCTAATTTCCAAATGATTAGTCTAAACTATTAAGTCCCATGAGTTTAGAAATGGAAAATATCCTTGACTAATATGGAAATATGATGATTATACATGTATAACCTATATTGGATTATTCATCATGAGGAGGGGAGAAGGAAGGGAAAGAGGCAGAATAATGTGGAACTCAAAAGCTTACAAAAAATGAATGTTGAAACCTTTCTTTAGATGTAAGTGAAAAAGTAAGATTCAAAAATATGGAAAATATCACTGTAGCTTGGAATGAGGCTTCTGGTTGGGGGAAACTGAACCGAGTATTCAGTGATGGGCAGGGATTTAACTAACAAGAGTAGTTAATACAAGGGCATTCTAGTAGGAGAAAACAATATAAACAAAGGGATGGAGGCAAATATATAAGTGAAGAAAGGACAACCTAGATAAAGAATTCTCTTTGAGGTACTGAGAAAGGTGAAATCTTACACCTGTGTTTTGCTGTCTTCCAGGGGAATGAAGAGAGATTCCTGTTTTGTTTTAATTCCTGTTTTTTAATACAATGAGGTATTGGACAGCTCTATTAAAAGCAGCAGCTAATGGCAGTTTGTCTGGATTTCAATAGTAGGAGACAAATAGTTTATGAATGCTTACTGGGGGAAAAAGTTTTTATAGATTTGCCATCATAATTGAAGCTTCCATTCAAAAGGACTTATGATAAAACAATGCTATACATCTCTAATAAGAGAACTGATGAACTCCAAGTGAAGATTGAAATATTCTTTAAAACTGTTTTTTCCTTGCTTTATTATCTTAATATGGTTAACATGAGAATATGTTTTAATGACTTCATATGCCTTATTACTATTTTTTCTTGTTTTCTCAATAAGTGGGGGAAGCACAAAACATCTTTGGAACTGAAAATGAAAAAACCCTCTAAACAAAAACAAAATTTCTCTAGAGCTAATATTTAGTTTAAATGACAGTTGTCCATACAAGCTACCCACAGGCATATTAAAATATTTCAGACAATTCCATATGAATTATTCCTAACTATATATGTGTTGAACAGAAGCAAGATTTAGAAGGAAGATCATTTTATTCTCTCTCTTCAACTGCTAGAGTGAAAGCAAATTTTGATGTCTTGCTAATTCTGATTTTTTGTTTAAATCCTTTGTTTAAATCCTTTATACCAGCAACACACAGATTTGTGAAAAGAATTCAGGCAGAAGGAACATCAAGTTCGAAATTAGAAATACAAGAACATATAAAAAAATCAATAATCACAACTGTCATTTAAAGGACATTCTTTGTAGAAAAGAAAAGCCGTTGATCAAATACAGCTATTTTGTTCACCCTAGCCCCATTCTTCCCCTAGCACACAGGTAGGGATCACCAATATCACAGAATTTTCTTAGTTACACAATGCATATGTGCATGTACATACATACTTACACACACACACACACACACACACACACACACACACACACACACACATATATACATATATATATATATATATATATGTATTGTGTGCATGACTATACTACATGTCTATATACTATCCTTGTTTTTGTGAGCCTGACTATAGGGATTCAAGGTCAATAATAAACAGAGGTTATTACAAATCTATAAAATTGTGCTATCTGTTATCTAACCTAATGGGGAAACAACAGTTGATGTAGAAAATACTTAAGGAATTCTTGGAATATGGAGATGGTAGTAATAGGAACTATCATTAAATCTGCTTTACAAAAAAGTGTGTTTGTGTATGTGTTGCACTTATGTATATGCAGTTGTCTTTTTTAATTATTACAAGTAAATTAAAACTGCCTGTATCATGAGGATAATTTTATTGAGGTTATTTTTGAGAACTGAATTGGTTGAAATAATTGCAGTAGGCATAATGAAACAAATTCAAACAATTATAGAGGTTTCTAAGTCTTCATATAACAGATAATTAATAAATGGTCATATACATTTATAACCATATGAAAACCAAGAGAATTTTTAAAAATTCTTTCTAAACTAAATGTTTTTCATGTAAACAGTTTACTTTAAAAATAGAAAATATCTTCTCAAAAAGAGAGGTAACCTCCCTCTTAGTGGTTTGATGTATTTCCTTTGTAGCAAATCTTATGGATTTCTCCAAAATTCATTCTTGAGTATGGTTTCTTCTCTTGCTATTTTTTTCTTTCCTTGAGTGACATTTGCCCGCAAGACTCTATGAAACAATATAATTAAGCTATTCATTTTGCCAGGAATTAGGTGACCTTTGTTTGTTCAAGTAATTAGAGTATCCCTGATGTATATTGTTACTCATTGGTAGGTTCTACCCAGGCAGAAAAAAGGGACCCAGTGGCTCATTTAGAAAACTACAAAAGCCTTTCAGTTGTCATTAAAATAAACAGGAAATTATAATTAACAATGTCATTCCACTTTATGACAGTATCCCACAGATTCAAATGTAGCCAGAAAGAACTGTTAACATGGCCAGAAAACATTTTTCAGAAAACCCAGAATTCCTCAAACTTGAAAACTTTCCATATAGAGTAATAAAAATGATATATTTTTCTATGTTAGAATATTAATGGACTGGAGACTGGAAACTGATATTAATGGACTGAAAACTAGAGACTGTATTAATTAATTCACCCTATACAATCCCACCTAAACATCATCTAGTCTGATGTCTTATCGTATTTTAGGCAATTAAAATCCACGTTGATTTTATTTTTTGCTTAATACGGCATAGTCCAAATGATTCTAATTTCTTTTCAGTGGGCATAAGGTATTCTCAAATTAGCATAAAGGGTGATAGTTGTCATTTACTAGAGAGGAAAAACAAATGATATGTGTGATTTTCATTGTTTTCTTAATTGAATTTATTTCACAAAGCTCCAGGAAATAAACTATGAAAATAAACGAAACCTAAAGCATGTCTTTTAAGTAATTGTGCTTAATCTCACCAATAAAATTGGAAAGGAAGGATGAAAATCTCAAATGCTTAGTTTACTCAGTAGAATCAGTAGCAACATCCTCCCTCAACTAATGAAATGTATAGGAATAAATTCCTTTTAATGTTTTATGTCATGATTATCTACCTGTACTTTCAGAAAGGTGTAAGAAGAACTGTGTACTTAATGACATATTCAAGAATTTAGCATATAGTTGTTGAATTAATTTTTAATATCATTTATATATTCTTTTAATCAAGATTTATATATGCATGTTTATATCAAGAAATTAAATTATGCCTTTATTTTCTTTTTCCTGTTTCTTTTTTGAAGAGCATTGTGATTAAGTGAATTGCCCAAAGTCACACAGATAAAATAATTGTTAAGTATCTGAGGTCGAATTTGAACTCTGGTCTTTCTGACACTAGGTCTGGTACTCTATCTACTATGCCATCTAGCTGCACCATGTCTATATTTTCTAAAAATTTTTGGTCAAAGTTATGTATAGGAGGTTAACTTTCCAAATTAAATTGTGTCAGCATTGTCTCACTAAAAGCTAGTTTTAAACATCTTAATTTTTTTCATCTAAAGCACATTTGCTTTTTTACATATTATAGTAGAAATATAATAATTTTCAATGAAAAAATTCATGACATGAGAAATCTGAGATGACATGGGAAAATATAACCCATGTTACTATTATAGAGAGAAACAGTATAGCTTGGTGGATAGATGATGATGAAGATGTCATTTACTCTTGAAGAAGGTCATGATTTGGCCTTGGTGATGTTCTGATAAGTAAGTGAATTGGATTTGAATGAGGGTGGGCTATGCAAATTTACCAATCTCACTTTCTCCTCTACAGACACCTGGGGCCAGTGGCTGGATATAAATTAGGAGGACTGGAGGGGGAGCCAGGTGACACTGTGAATAGGGCACTGGTTGTAGAGTTAAGAGGATGGGAGTTCGACTGTAGCCTCAGACACTTGCCACTTACTAACTGTGTGACCTTGGGCAAGTCACTTAGTCCTGATTGCTCTGCATCCAGGGCCATCTTTAGTCATCCTGATAAATATCTGACCACTAGACCAAGATGGCTCTGGAGAAGAATGTGAGGTTGGTGACTTAGCACAGCAAACCCTCACTCAAATCCAATTCCTATGCTTGTCACCTCCCCTGATGTCATGATATTCTTTGAGAATGAAGGACAACCATTAGAAGGATTGGAGATGGTCAGTGGATAGTAGATAGGGCAATATTCTTGGAACCAGGAAGAACTGGATTTAAAAAAATTTTCTATATTTAGTGCTTCTTTCAGGTTCTCTCTTTAGTCTGACTTCTAACCTGTCATTAATTGAAAAAAAAGTTTTCTCCAAAGTTACTAATAATCTTTTAATTGACATTTAATTTATTTTTCTCAGTCTTTATCCTTCTAGACCTGTCTATGGTAACTATGGTATGGTATCCTCTCTAGTATCACTATTAATGACCTTCTCCTCCTTGATACTGCCTTCTTTCTGGGTTTTTCCCATGAGATTATTCTCTTTTTGGTTTTCCTGCTGTCTACTCCTTCTCTGTCTTTTGCAGATTCTATATTCATGGTATACCTAGCTTTTGTGGTTCTTCCCCAAGGTCCCATACTTTTCTTTCTTGTCTTACTTGGTGGTCTCATCAACTTATATGTACTAAATTTTCATCTCTATAGATTGTATGCTTACCCATCCATCCATGTATCTTATCTTATCTCTCTCTCTCTCTCTCTCTCTCTCTCTCTCTCTCTCTCTCTCTCTCTCATATCTCTCTTCTTACTAGATCCATGTCACCAGTTGTCTTTTCAAAATGACTCTCTCTCAGAAATCTCAATTGATATCTTTCCTCAAAACCTATTCCTCTTGATAATTATCCTCTTATTACTAAGGACACAAACATATTCCTATTCTTCCTCAGTCTTAGACAACCTACATAAAATGAATAAATCATATTATTTTTGTTTTCACAGCATCATGCTATGTGTTCTTTTTTCTCCACTGATGTTGCCACTATTCCAATCTAGACCCTCATTATCTTGTGCTACATTATTGAGGTAGCATAATTTGGTCTTTATGCCTAAAGTATCTCTGCACTTAAACTTCTCTTCCATTCAGTCACAAAATTTTCTTCCTTACTCGTCAAATTCCACTGAATCCCTTTTTCCTTTGGAATAAAATAAGATTTCTTCTATTTCACATTTAAAGCTCTTAATAATTTGACCCTTTTGTGTTTCCAGTCTTACGCATTGCTCCTTTCTATAGGCTTAAAATATAGCTTACTTTTAAAATATATGTAAAATGTAAAATATGTAAAACATATTTCCTCCAAAGCTATACTGCTTATCGTTTTCTTTTAAATTTTCTTCTATGATTTTTAAGCATTTAAGAATACTTTTTCCCCTCTTTTTCCCTTTTTTGTTTCTTTATTTGTTTTCATTGTTTGGCTCTCCAAATTTTCTTGTTGCTTTCCTCAAAAAGAAATTTTTAGTCCAAATTTTAAAAAAAATGTAATCCTTGTAACAGACAGCCATAGTCAAACAGAACATATCCACACCTTTGTCAAAGGGGAAAAATGCATATCCCATTTACACATTGAATCTATCTTCTGTGTCACCTAGCTGCCTCAACCATTGAAAATTAATAACTAAATAAGTTTTGTAGAAGTTTAATGAACATCATTAAATGAATTAATCTTTAGCAAATTTGTCTATTGTATTATTTAAAGAATTGGAATATAACTTCTCTTTTCCTTAAATTTAAAACCAAAAGCAGGAAATAACATACTACAAAATAATGTCAAAATAAGATTCAAGTTATCAAGTTTTCAGTGTAGATCCTGTCCTAAACTAGCTGTGTGACCTTTGACTAATTGCAACTTTTCTAAATGTCATTTTCCTGATCTGTAATATGAAAGACCTGAGATAGGATGATCTCTAAGATGATTGTTAAACATTCCACGAATCTCACTTTACAATTTTAATTGAAATAATTTTTGTAGATTTATCAATCAGTAACAAAAATATATTTATTACCTATTCCTACAAGTGAAAAGTGTAACTCATTCGTAAATTGACTCCAACATCTCTTTATCTGCTGTGTCACCTAGATAATTCAATTGTAGGTCATTAATAAAGTGATTTTGGTCACTTTTCTTTTAAAAATATTTTTAAAAGTATTTATCTGTCTCTCTAACATTTCTCATAAATCCTTATTGCAAACATGTATAGTACATTATAGCAAAATGATTATGTTGAAAATGTATATCTTCCTCTGAATTTAAGGTTTTTTTAACCTCTCTTGAAAGAGGAAAGTGATGGTTTTAATTTTCCATCTTCTGGAATCATAATTTATCCTTACATTGTTCAGCGTTCCAAAGTCTTTCAAATTATTTTTCTGTACTGTATTGTTACATCTATAATAGATGGTTCTCTAACTTTTGCTTGTTTCACTCTATATCAGTGTATAAATACTTTCCTAATTGCCTCTGAAATTGGCCTTTTTCATAATTTTTTGTGACACAACAATATTCTGTAACATCTCAAAGTATTAAAAATGAGAAATTTGATTTTTTCTAGGTATTTGAACTCTGCTTTATTTTCCACAATGATACAAAAATGCATAAAATTGTGAAAATTAAAATGAGCATTTTTAAATGGAAAGGAACTAAAAGTTAATTTAGAGTATGTCTAAAGTCTGATACTTATTAGCTGTGTGACCTTGGGCAAGTTATATAATTTTTATTACCCTGAATCCAGGGTCATCTCCAGTCGTCCTGGTTCATATCTTATCACTGGACCAGATAACTGGAGAAGAAAGTGAAGCTGGTGACTTAGCATAGCACCCCCCTCACTCAAATTCAATTCATGTGCTTGTCTTGGCATCACCTCCTTGATGTACTGATCTTCGTCCAAAATGAAAGACAAACTATTATTATTAGATTTATAATGCATACCATACAGTTGAAGATGCATTTAGGATCTTCCATTTTTGAATACCATTAAGCTAAAATCATAATACTTTCTGGAATCTAAGTAGAGTAAAAAGAATATTCTGTTAGTCATGGAGTACCATAGTTTATGTGAGAAGATTTAAAGAATACAGCTCAGGGAGCCAGGGAAAATACAATGAATAACTTAGTTTTGTAAAGGTGCCCAAAGAACACTGCAATGAACACATTGAAATAATTTGAAAAAATATATAGGTAGAAAAGTTAATGACTGACTATCTTAAAAAGTGAGCATAATCATTACACCTAGATTTCATAGACTGGAAATAACTTTCATAGATTCTTCAATTCAGATGCCTTTACTTGCCGTGAAGAAAGAACTCCCTTGAATAAGCTGAGCAAGGAGATTGTACAAAGTTGTAGAAAAATCAAATTTTATGGCTGGAAGTCAGATTAAAATCATCCAGTCTTACTTTTTTATTTTTGATATGAAGAAATTAAAGTCCATGGAGATTTAAGTGACTTTATCCACTCTTTCACAGCTACTTAGTGATAACAAATCATGGGATCTTAGACATAGCTAAACTGGCTTTAAGGCATTCTAATCCTCTCATGAAATTAAGAACCAGAGTGGTTGAATGACTTATCCAATGTCACATAAGTAGCAGTTGGCAGAGCTGAGATTTAAATTAAGGTCTTGACTGCAAATCCAGTATTCCTTTCATTGTACTGTAGTTTCTCTTTGTTATCAGATCTAACAGCAGAATCAAATTTCTTGGTTCACATTCTGGTTATTTATTCTATTTTTGCACGTTATTTTGTAAAGAGATTTCAGACAGCATTCTAGAATTTTAAATATCATTTACTATATGTAGAATCTTTTTCTTTTAGTATAAAATTAATCAAATTATTTGATTCCTTTTATATTTTTCCAGTGACAATGGTTACATTTATAATCACTCTTCATATAAAATTACTTCTTCATTTTAAGATGGCTTCTTCAAGCATCTTCCAGTTCTTATCATCTTTGCCACTTTCCTTCCAAATCTCATGTGAGTACTCTAAACAACATTCTATGATGAGAAAACACTGAGATATATCAAGAGAGAATTCTCCTCACTGATAACTCTCAATAAAGAATAAATTATAGGTTTTGTGAAAAATAAAGAATTCTTATGTTAACTAATCATTCAAAATGTAAAACAAAACCTCTTATTAGAGTAGACTTTCAACCAATATCTATTTTTTTCTTTCACTTGTTTATTTTAAAACATTAAACCCAAGCTGAATAGAAACCACAGAAATTACATTGAAGAGATTTTTAGTATTTGCCAAAAAAAAGAAGAGAATAAAAAAAAAGAAAACAACCAAAACCCAGTAAAAAAATAGCTATAGTACATCCATGAAACTACCAAGGTTAAAGGAAAAAAAATACAAGAACAGGTTCAAGCCTCAGTTCAACCCTCACAATTTAAAAACATATTGGGGCAAGTTTAGGGACTTGCAGGAGGAAAAAAGAACTAGGAAGTTGAGCATTTCCTTTAAAAATCATATATATATATATATATATATTATATATAACGCATATAAAGTGGTATGATATACAACCATTATGGTTAAAAACACAACAAAAACAAAATCAGTACAAAAGGCTCAAGGACAGGATGACCAGTCAAGTCCCACCAACACCCTCTTGTCAGAGAAGTTGTTCTCCATGACCTTGACTTTGGGGCCTGGCTGTGAGGGGGTCCCTGGGAGCTTATTGGTATCAAGGGAAGCATCCATTGATGGGGCTTGGGATTTGGAAGGAAAATGCTGTTTTGGAATTGCATAGTGAAATGGGTACCCAGGGCAGCCCTTAGGAATGTTGGTCGGTCCTCCCATCTCCCTACCCTCTAAATCAAAGGGAGCAGGAATGGTGTCCTCCTTCTTCTCTGGCATCCCATTTTGTTTCCAGCAATCTCTACCTTTATGGAAAAATCAGGGACCAATGGAGAATATATTGTTCTATAAACTCCTTCATTCTATGAACTTGATCAGAACAAAACTAAAACCAATATCTATTTTGAAGAGTACAAGGATATCCTTTGTATGTATTTTAATCTAATTTATTACACAAGATAAAAATTTTACCTGCTGATTGGAATGGGTCTTAGAGAATTAATTGAAGATTCAGCACAGTTAAGTGATTTGATGTATTAGTCACATTGACAAACAGTACTAAGTCAAGATTTGTATATAAGTTCTATTAATTCCATTTGGAGCATACAAATAACCATGGCCTGCTGCTTCTCGTTTTAAAATCGGTCTACAGTACCAAAAAGAGTCAGAAATCTTTGTATATTATGGTAGCTTTTTCCTTATTGAAGGAGAGTTGGCAAATGGGCATTTCCAAGTCAATGTAAATCTTTCTTTCTTTCCACTTGAGTTATATATTAACTAGCAAATGAATTTTGGGATTCAGATTGGATGTTGATTTTATCATTACCAAGTAAACTACTTGTTATGGAATTAAGAGATGGATAAGAGAATATAGCAGTTCACTAACTAATGTGTTCTTAAAAAGAGTCATTCAAGTAATTCATGTAGCATCTCTATATCTTCTTTGGTGTAAATGAAAACAGTTGCTATTCTACACACTTTCTGTGTATAGTTGGGAGGTGATGAAATGTTCATCATATTGGTGTCTTACTAACAGCTGTTTACATTTTTAATGCCATGAAAGAAACAATTAACTGAAAAATAAAAATGATGGTTGTGTATTTCTTGCTGTAGAGATTTTAGAAGAAATGATGGAAATGTGTTTATGTAACAGCCTTCATGCTTTATTTGTCTCTGGAACTTGAAACTATAATAACAGGTGATCTGACTGCAGGATTCTCTTACCAAAACACTAAAGACTGTGAAATTTTGTATATTTTGATGCAAAATTGAAATGTAAACCACTAAATCTCCCTCCTATTTTACTGGATAGTAGGAAAAGAAGGATAATATGGGATAATCTGAAGCATTCATTTTTTCCTAAAGTTTAACATGTTATAGTACTATGTTAGACTCAATAAGCAATCATTTATTGGATTTTTTTTTGTCCTTGGCACTACCCTGGATAGTATACAGGATCTAAAGGTAAGAAAGGAAGCTTGGCATAGTGGGTAAAACCTTACATTAAGACTTCTGAAACATACTGACCATAAGAGACCTGGAAAATTATTTGACTGACTAGTAGCCCTATGCAATTAAGGTTATAAGTTATAGAACAAGTTATAGTAATCTTTCTTAGGAGTTTCTTACTTAGAGCACAACAAAATTCTAAACTGCTGAAATGAAAGGATTAGTCCCTGATTTTTCCCAGCAACCAAAAGAAAACTAAAATCTGACAGAAGTAAAAGTCTCTACTCTCAGGGGGCAAAAATTCTATGAGGAACTATGTTCACATAAGTATAACAAACAATTCTTAGAAGTAAAATTTATTCCCTCCCCCAATATTACCTTATTATTTAAATTGAGCATTCATTATTTCAATAGAAGTAGTTCACGTCTCTTGAGAAAACCAAACCACTGAAGTTATTACACTGAGGCTTCCATGATCTAAATATTCTTCTATTAATTCTACTGCATTCCCAGAGTTCTTATTTCTTTTATATATACTGTTTCAACATGGATCATTTTTGGTATCAATTCAAGTTTTCTGATCCAAATAAATAATTCTTTAAAATGGGTGGTACTTCTAAATTAGTTGACATTAAATTCCACTTGGGATTTGTATCTCCATTGCTTAGACTCTCCAACTTCCTTATATGTAATTGAATCAAATTCTATATAGAAGACTTATGAGTAATTCTTACAGAATGCATTAACAAATAAAAGGCTTGATGAAACCAAAACTCAAAGGAGAAAGCAAGATAGAAGCTAAATATGCTTATTCTTGTGTAATATAACTTACCCCCCAATTTCTGTAATTTCAAAAATTGTTAGGAATTCCCTTGACAGAACAAACTATTCATCTTTAAATTTTTGTCTCAGAGGGTTGCCTAGGGCATTGAGAGATTGTGTTTTGCCCTTGGTCATATAGCTAAAATGTTTCAGATTCAGGATTTGTTCTTGACTTGATCTAGGACTCTTTCTCCTATGAATTGTTGGTTCTTGGGCACAACTGACTCAACATTTTTAGACATTAATGAGAACAGAGACATTCCAAATAATGTACATTATAAGTATGCTTCAAGAAAGAATAACATTAAAAACATTTAATATTTTCCCCATGCTTTGTGTGTGCTTCTGTGTGTCATAATTTGCTAAGTTATCTGAGATTTGTTCATTCATGTGAAGTTATGATCACTGACACAGCCGAGGCCATTGTGCTATGGAGGACTCCAGTACACAGTAATAGCTATTTATGCAAGTGAAAATTGCCTGAAGGCAATTTTTAACTTCCTGCATAAGCCAATATTTCCCAGACTTTTTAAAATGTTTAAGAAAATAAAACATGGGAAACTAACCTAGTTTGAAATTCATATTCCGTTATTGTATGCACGCATAACTGATGAAATATTAAAGTAATTTGAAATTAGACAATTAGGTAATTATCATAAAATCAAAACAATAAAATCCTTAGGATTCTTTAAATTCCTCCTTCAGGGTTTCAAGGTATAATAGAGGTGATTCTGGATTCTGAAAAGGTATATAAAGAAAAGTCAGCTCCAGAAGATCCTACCCAAGATGAAAAAGCCCTTAGATGTGGGTCTGGTGATGGATGGACTTTCTGTCTTTGAAAAAGCAGTCTAGCAGTATCAGAAAAGACCAATCAGCAAAGTCTCAGGGATGATGAATTTTTAGACTACAAGCCACTCTAGAAGACCAATACATTACAAGAATTTTGTGATCTATATTGATTGAGAGAGGAGTACTTAAACCAATAAAATTATAGCTCTTTGACCTTTTGAAGGTGAGAACACAGGAATAAGTGGTCCTCTGACCATGATCTCCTACTTCCACAAAGCCAAAAGGCTAAACTGCCTTTAATAATAATAGCATGTTTGTATATAGTGCTTTAAAGTTTGCAAAACTCTTTACATACATCTCTTATAACAACCTTGTGAATAGTCATTACAGGTGCTATTACAATTCTGTGGATGAGGAAGCAGCCTCACAGAGGTGACTCATTCAACATAACACAATTAATAAATATCAAGAGCCAGGCTTTGAACCAGGGTCTTGCAAGGACTCTTCCCTCTAAGGTATGGACCTTAAATATATATTATTATATATCAGTAGTCAACTAGAATTTATTAAACACTTATTCCATACACAAACACAGTGCTAAGTATACCAAAAAGGCAAAATAAAATAGGCCCTGCTCTTCATGACTCCATCTTAGCAAGTTTACTGGAATGGCTTGCCATTTCTTTCTTCAGCTCATTTTGCATATGAGGAAACTGAGGCAAACAGGGACCTTTAGCTATGTACAAAGAGAAACCTATCATATCCATGTTTGTTTAAAGTTGGCAAAGTTAAATATTGCTCTGTTTTCACTTCCTGAAAACTCATGAAACCTGCATCACAGTTAGCAATTTTCCCCATAATTGCCTTTTTTTCTGTACTCCCAGGTAATGTCCAGGGTGGGCAGGAACCATATAGATGGGGGGTGTCATATTTATCATTATAACACAAAAATGTGAATGATGCAGAAGGCAAAATTTGGTCCTGTGCTTTTTAGGGTAATCCTTGCCTTCAGAGGAAATTGCTTTGGATGAACTGCTAGATTGTTAAGCATTTCAGTACTTTGGGGGTTCTATCTGAATCCTGGTATGAACTGAGAATATCCTGTGCTAAAGGATTGCCTTTCAAAGTTAAAAACATATGTAGCTAGAAGAGTCAACCAAGTTCATAAGACAAAACCCTATTAACAGATTATTATTTAAAAGCAATTCCCTGAGAGATACCATTTTTCCTAATTCTTCCAGTGAACTTCTGAGCTTATTAGATGACAAGTCCAAATAAATCATATTATGAAGCTTGGCAACATCAGATGGAAGGCAAGTAAGATAATTGTTGTTTAGGTGCAGAGTTGTTGAGTATGTCAGTGACCAAAGGGATGTACATAAGCTCTACACACTCCCAAATATTTTTAATTCTGTTCAGTGAGATTTCTAAAAGTTGGCTACTTTCTTTGCTGAAATGATGGTATGAAATTTGTGAGGATTTGGGGGAATCATATTTTTCTTTTAGCATCCCTGTTAGTCCAAGATCAGATATATGAAGTTTTTCTAACTTTAGCCCTGACACTCTACCTACTGAGCTACCTAGCTGCCCCAAAATAACAATCTTGTTTTTGTTCAGTAGTGTTGGATTCTTTGTGAATTCATGGACCATATCATGCCAATATCATGTCCATGGGGCTTTCTTGGCAAAGATACTGTTGTGGTTTGCCATTTCCTTTTTCCTGTAGATTAAGGAAAACAGAGGTTGAGTGATTTTTCCAGGATTATGAATTCATGTCTTCCTGATTCCAGACCCAGCACTTTAGGCACCAAACCACCTACATATCTTTAAAAAAAATATTAACTGGAAGATTCTGTACTGTCACAATCCCTGTCTAGTTTTTTTCCCTTCTGTTTTATTAAGTAAAAATGCCTTAAGGCTATGACAGATTGAATTAGCAGTCTTTATTCAAAAGAAGTTTGGGAGTCTTCAAAGATAATTTGAGTACCAGAAATATGAGGAATTTTCCAAGGATAATTTGATCTCAGTTGTCATCTCACAAGCTTTAAAATGTCACTAACAAATTAATTGACTGTAAACATTTTATTCAGATTTTAAATCTTTGTGAGAAGAGACTTGTTTCCTATAAATATCTCAATATATGATCCCAGTTAAAATGATGTGGACACTCAAATATTAATGAATCAAATTGAATTTTTCTTAGGATTAAGATAATGAAACAACAATTTTCTAGAAGTCAGTTTTCCCAAAATTCCAAAGAGAGTTACACCAAAAAAAATATGGGCAGAATTGAGATTTAGACCCAAGTCTAGCCAGCTCACCTTGAAGTGCGGAAGAGAGATTCATTTTATTAAGTCTAATCTCTGGGCAAATCATTTTACCCTACAATGTCCTACACAATTTACTATCAGAGCACTTACATAAGTAAAGGAATGTTATGGGCTAGGGAAAGTCTTTACACCAATGAAGTCATGAATATGGTATGCATGTTTTTGTTTGACTGTGTTTGGGGCAGCGTGGGGGGGTGTTGTATATATAAAAGAAGTAGTGTTTTCCTTCATTTTATGAAAGAGAAATTCTTGAATTTTGAAATTAAATAATTTATCATAAATAATTAGTGCTATCAACCTCTTAGCCCTGATTGTGCAGATATTCCTTGTTGAGTCTCCATATAAATTTCTACTTCCTCAAATTGTATTTCTATGGCTCTTAAATTGTGTTTGTGTGTGTGTGTGTGTGTGAGTATGTGTGTGTGACAGAGAGAGAGAGAGAGAGAGAGAGAGAGAGAGAGAGAGAGAGCGCACCTTTGGCCATCTAGTAAAACCATTTAAAGTAATATTTCTCAATGAATAAAATAAAATTCATAGGATTGCAAAGGTAATTGAAATATAATTTTAGTATATATAATATAGATATGTGCATGTGAATCCATAGACCCCAAATTAAGAACACCTATTCTAATTAAGCCAGTTTCCCCTTTGTTAGCATCCATACATAATGTCATTTTAATTTTCTCTTTTTAATGACTAATGCTACATTTTAAAAATTTTATTGAAAATATGTAGAATTTTAGCTTCACTAAATGGTGAATAGGTATTTATGACTGACCCATGAACTTCATTAATATTTATAACATCATTTCTATGGATAAATATACTCTAAGGTCCAAATAACTGATTTAAAACAAATGTGCAATACAATCTATGCCTAAAGGACTGCCATGTATGCAGTTTGGTTTTAGACAACAATATTACCATATCACTTATTTTTTCTGGAATATATCCCTAAACAACTGTAAAGCAGGTCAATGTTTATATGGAGAAATGGAGAAACAACTAAACTAATAGATACTTATACTGCATGAAAGTTTTACTTTCTACTGATGCTGGAATTTTTTTTTTCAGTGAAGTGATACTTCACTATAAATAGACCTGAAACATAGAGTTTCCATTTTTTCCCCCTCCTAATCCAACATAATCCCATTGTGTTTTACTTTTTGCACCTAAATAGTGTTACTTTCATTAATATTGCACTTTAAATTTTGAAAAGAATTATTTAAATTCAAACATATATATGTGTGTATAGATCCATATATGTATATATGTGTGTAGGTAAATTAGATAGACAGACAGAGAGAGAGAGACAGGTAGATAGAATTAATCTTTATAACCACTGGAGATGAATAATATATAGGTTTTATTATTCTAATTTACAGATATATAAACAGACATATAGTTTTGAGGCTATGACTCTTAAGTACTAAAGACATATTGAAACTAAGTACTTATTTAATTAAGGAGTTTAAATTAGGTGATACCAGGGTCCTTTATTTCATATAGTTTTTGACACCTCGATTATGTGATTGATAAGTAAAAGTCAGTTAGTGTGTGATAGGTGATCTCCAAATGTTAGTTTTTTAGAAGTAAGAGTTGATTGTAAATTTTCATTATTTTTCTTGTGGCTTAATATAAACAAAAATTAAAACAAAATAGTCTTATTAAATCCAACATAATTTGCTACAAAAGAATGGCAAGTATATATTTAAGGGGATATATAATTTCAATATTTTCTAAATGTATTTGTAAACACATATACATATATTCACTGTAAATACATCATATCTATTTCTATGTGCATATTTTGTATGTGTGTATATTGCCATATATGTATATGGTAAACTTGGATTAAGGAAGAAAAGAATTTAGAAATCTTATATCTATTAGCATTATCTTTGAGCAGTATTTAAAATTCTAAACTTGGTACTTGGTGACTATACTGTTTAAGCATTATGAAAAATATTAATTGTAGCAGAAATATTTATATTTTATAATTTTGATAATACAGACAGAAAAACAGTATGGAAATTCACAATATCAATGCATTGCATTTTCTTTGCAGAGGCTACATTGCCTTAAAAAATCACAGTGACAAGCTTTGTTCTTTTCCCTTTATTGAGAGACTTTGAGGTGAGAAGGGTAAATGTATAAAAGGGTATTTGTTGGGAATAATTCTTATCATTTCATATTTCCCGCTATCCCAAAGGGCCTTTTGAGATATTTGGAAGGAAACTACTAAGCACAATATTATTGTTTATTTTTATAGCTCAATAGATTTGAGGTAAACTCATTATCACTTTCTGAATTGATGTCAAAACACGAAAGCCCCTGGTCCATGAGATCTCTTAACTAGTGTTATGTCTAACTATGTTAGCTGTTGAAATGATAACTAGCCTCATTTTGATCTTCAATTACCACACTTATTCAGCACTTCTACTCAAGCTATAGAATGGCTCTATCTTTTGCTGCATAGGTTTTTACACTGTTTCTTCTGAGTGGTGCAGTGATATCAGAAATTGATATTATATTCCTAGAATTCTCTTTTAAACCATAGCAAAGGGATGACCTTGGGTTCTTGAAGGTTCTGAAAATAGAACAACAGTTTTGGAAGTCCCTTTTCTAAACTGAAAAGATGTCAAATGTAGGCCTAAGGACCAATACTGAATCAGTTGTCTGAGAACTAACCTAGTTAAGCATGAAAAAAACTTATCAGAAGGTTGACCAACACTGGGTTAAAATATATTTAGCCACTGAATCATAGAAAGTTGAAGTTTTATAAGACTTTAGAAATCAAATGGTTTAACCTTCCCTTTTTTAAAAATGTGAAAATGGATACCTAGCTGTAGAGGAAGTTTGACTTTTCTGAGGTTATACCAAGCCATGCAGCCATTAAACTAAACTGTGACTGAATGCAATTTGTTTTGAGAAGGGGAAAAATCAGTTTAAGGAAACAACATATCTTGCTGTATAAGAAATCTTGAAAGGAATTGATTATTCTTGAATCATTTTAAATCAGTACAGTACTATATAGCAACCAAATTTTTATAAATAAATATTCATTTTATGCATATATATATATATATATATATATATATATACAAATACAAAGATAGAAGAGATGTTTGTTAAGTAAGCCTGCAGTTTCATCCTGAAAGTAGGCTGTTTTGATCTGAACTAAACTTTCTAATTATTTTGGCAATTTGGATATACCATGTATTTTGCTTTGCAGATCCAGGCAAAATACATTTTCAAATTCAGGGCAAAATGGGGGTAATAATAAACATTATCTATCTGGTACACATAGTTCTTATAGGGATTAATGTGCTGATATACGTAAAGCTCTTTGAGCCCTTGAGACAGAAGCAGTTATTCGGCTTTAAAGTATTATGTTATTTGTATGGCTTTTTAATACCCGTGCTATTTTGCCACTGTGCAAGATCCCTTTGCTTTGAATCTCAGAAAATATCCTCAAATCTCCAGTTTAACTCTTCAGATATTATATTTTCTTATATGAAGAAAGTTGCAACTATTCATTTAAACTGGAGTTATTATGTATAGAACTAAAAATACTACGACCAGAGTTTAGGACTTGCATGTATATGTGTATGTATGTGCACTTGCTCACTGGGTTTTGATGTCTCTGAGTGAGTGTAAATAACAATGTTTCGTTTCTGACCAGAAACTCTAAGGTTCTTCCTTTAGATGATTTTTTTGGAAAAGGTAAAATAGGCTATCTTTTGCCTCCATTCTTACCTAGCCTTTAATTACTGAAAGGGTGTGTTACCTCAGACAGACTGAGACCTGGGAAAGACCTTAACTTAAAAGGCCAAGGTCTCCCACTGCATCTGGGACCATCACCAGTCATTCTGACTTTTGTCTTGACACTAGTTTCCAATGACTGGAGAAGAGAATGAGACATTGCATAGCTCTGCCTTACCCAAATACTATTCACTTGCAAGTCAAGACATAACCCTCTTGATGCTAATGGTCTTCTTCAAGAATGAAAGATGAACAATAATATATGTGCATTTAATTTCTGTACATAGCATCTGCAGTTCGAATGTTATGATTTTTCTTCATAGAAAATATAATATCTGTACAGTTAATTTGAGATTTGTGAATATATTCACACATATGCACATATATACTATTTTTTATATTATGTGTATATCTATACATATACACACACACACACACACATATATATATATATGAAAAGAGGAGAAGAGGAAGATAGAGGAGGCTGAAAAAAAGGAGAAAGATGGGGAAAAATGTTAACAAATGTCAAGGGCTCTAGAACTAAATAAAAAAATGATCCTTTTTTTTGTTTGGTATTCCATAACTCCCTCAAAACCAAGAAAAAAATAAAATAATTTTCATAGTCAAAAGTTTGATCCAGCAGTAAACTACTTTTTAAACTGTGAGAAGAGGCTTCTGCAGTTAGAAGAGTAAGTCACTATCCTTTAGCTTAAGGCAATTTTACTTTCTTATTATTCTCTCCTAGGCAAGTTCAAAAAACCCCATCCTACCCAGAAGGCATAGTGAAGGTGTTAAGTCAGGGAAAGTCTTCCCCAAGGGATGGCTGAAGGGAGGAGACAGGAAAGAATGACTGTGCCTATAGGAGAGTTGGGGGCCTTCCAGGAGAGTTTAGCTATAAAACCCAATGCTTCCAACCTCAGACATAGCTATACCCATTCAGGTAACTTCTTCCACCTCATGAGATCATTTTGACTTTCTTCGTTTTTCCTTTTCCCCATAAAATACAGCCAATGTTTCAATTTCTGTCAGACTGCTTTCATTTACACATCTTAAATTCACTTCATTATTTATTATTTTGTTGAACTGTGACAAGATACTTGACTCTGTATATATATCCAGATCTTTGCCCCAAAGACATTCAGCTTAAATTAGGTAATGCAGACTTAAAATAAAACAACTGTAAAGTTAGTTCAGTTCCAAAGATTTTGTTTCTGTTTCCTAGCTGAGAACAAAAAAAAAAAAACTTGAAGGAAGCTATGTTTAAAAAAAAAAGTGGGGGAGCAAGGAAGAAAAGGTAATAGAGTATGACCCAAGACTGTTTTGTTCTAATTTGGAAGTTTCACCTTTCAAGTACATTGACAAAAAAAACAAAGAATTTCATAGGTCAAAAGTAGGGAAAAACCCCACAAAAACCCAAACTGCTAAAAATAGTAGACACTCTAGGCTGTATGCACTTTCTCTTTGGTACCTCAAAAATGGATTTAAGTTAATTATTTACAATTCATGGAGTTGGAAAGAACCTCAGAGTCATGCTTTACACATAGGTGAGAACTCACTGTACTTAGCCAGACATCAACCCAATCCTCTTCTTGCTTATCTTCTTCTTGCTATGGGAACAATAATAAAAAAAAAATCAATATTATAATTAGTAGTATCATTGATGCTAGAAATGGGATGTTGATCTTGATCTCCTGTTACGTTACATAGATTCTTTGTGCACAGATATTTTCATTTTTCCTCTATCTTTAGGCTCTATAGTCTTTCATGGCGGGGATTGTCTTTTACCTTTCTTTGTATGCCCATTGCTTAATATGGTGACTGGCACAAAGCAGACACTGGAGCACTGTTTATTGACTTGCTGTCTGACCTGTTGCTCCATATATCAGCCTTATGTCTTCCCCAACCACATCTCTAGCCTCCATCAATTTATATGTTTTAACTCCTTTATTAGAATACCTGGCTTGACAGAAAGATGGTTTCATTTTACATTCACATGGCTAGTGTTTAGCATATTAACAGGCATAATAATAAGGTCATAATAAATGCTTTTAAAAATAATCCACTCATTTAGTCTAATGTATATTAAGCAATAAAGCAGCTAGGTGGCCCAATGGATAGAGATCTGGTTCTGGATTAAGGACGACCTGATTTCTAATCTGGTTTCAGACACTTGCTAACTGTGATCTTGGTCAAGTCACTTAATTCTGTTTGCCTCAGTTTCCTCATCTGTTAAATGAGAAGAAAATGGTAAATCACTACAGTATCTTTGCCAATAAAATCCCAATGTGGTCCCAGAGAATCAGACAAAATTGAAACAACTCTGCAGCATTATCAAACATTTCACAATCACTTATTATGTGGCATATACTTTCAGAAGCATTGGAGCTACAAAGAAAGAACAATTAGAATGACTTCCCTCAAAAAGCTTATATTCTACTGAGGGACACTATATATATATATATATATATATATATATATATATATATATATATATATATATGTGGTACATACAAGAATCATACACTAGAAAGTTGGTAACCTTATGAAGCATAAAATATAATCCCTCCCCACAATTTTCTAAATTGTTATTACCTAGTTTTCATTTGAAGATACTTTCTCCTAAGATAGATCATTAGATTTGGGAGCAGCAATAATTACATTTATTATTTCTTCATGAGTTTAAGTTAAAAATGAGAAATTGGAGGGTTATGTAAATGGAAAACTTTTAGACCTTTCTCTTTCCTTCTCATTGTTGCTGACAGTTGTCTGTCTTAAAATATTTTTAACCTGAATATTACTAACAAAGAAGACATCTATGAATATCAAACCTTACAAATGGAAATAACTTAGAGGGAAAAATTTAAGAGACAAGAGACCTGGATTCAAATCTCACTCTGCCACTTTTTTCTGGCAAGATGTTGAACAAGTCTTTTAATCTCTTTCACCCTGAGTTTTCTCATTCATGAAGGGCAGGTTTTGAACTGGATGTTATTACAGTTTCCCTTGAACAGACTATAGAATCTATATTACATGTAGAAAAATTAAAAATCATAGAACTAAAACTAATATAACATAGAAGCAAAAAGTTTGCTTTGCATCATGTCAGAAGCATTGTTTCTAAGAACTTAAATTTATTAAATAACAATGAACAATCTTTTTTTTTTGCAAGGCAATGGGGTTAAGTGACTTGCCCAAGGTCACACAGCTAGGTAATTATTAAGTGTCTGAGACTGGATTTGAACTCAGATGCTCCTGACTCCAAGGCTGGTACTCTATCCACTGTATCACCTTGCTGCCCCCCACAATGAACATTCTCAGGAGAAAAAGTGGAAACAGGCTACATTCAATTTGAGATGGATTTGAAGCTCTTTTAGTAGGGTTCCAGGGCAAAATACATCTGATTGTGATTTTATCTGGTCCACAAAATTCTTAGACATGGACTATGATTATCAGGGTCCGATATTCCAATTGTATTTTTCTCTCAGGCTTCATAAAATTTATTCAGACTTGTTCTTTTAATTATTTTTAAAACAAATTTATCAAAAGAAAAATCATCTTCCACATTTCTGTTTTCTTTCCCAATCTCCTAAATCCATTCATTCATTTATCTATTTATTGTCAAATTTTAATTCAGTTTTGTTTTAGCTGCAGTTTCAAAATCTCTTTCCCAACTTTCCCCTCCTTCACTCATTGAGAAGGAAAGAAAAATGAAAATGATTACAACTTTTACATAGGTCCCTAGGTATTTTGGATATAGTTTCTTTAGAGACAAAGCATTAGATTCCTCAATCAATCACAGAAATTAAATATCCAACTTCCAGGAACTTGTTAATTCTAAAAATTACTCAAATGGGTTTTCTTCATTTTGTTTATCTTATAATAAAAATAGAAACAACATGTCATAGTAAATAGAAAACTGGCCTTGAAGTCATGAAAAGTTAGGTTCAAACCCCACCTAAGTTAAATACCAACTGTCACCCAAGACAAATAACTTAACTTCTCAGGGAATTTTCTAGGACAGCCCAAGTAAGACTTGGCAGAGAATCTGGTATATTAGTTATGGGGATTTCTGCACTTAGACTCCATACTAAAGAAACCAGAGGTATTCATGCATTTGTATATTTATAATATATATGTATATTAATTGTATAGATATATAAAAGTATTTTAATATGCTTTTCTTGAAGTGTTTCAGGGTTTCTCCTCCCCTCCCCTCCATTGCTATTTTCCTTCCTCTCTTCAAATTACATTGTATTTATTTATCTGTGTTTATCTTACCAACAGACCATTAGCTCATTGGGAATCTGAATAATTTGTGTATCTCTGTTGGAGTTATATATCTCTAGGACTAAGAGGTACTTCATAGGTACTTAATAAATAGTTACTTAATAAATATACTTAATAGGGAAAGGTCCTTAATAAATGCTTGTTGACTTATATTTTAAGTCAATTGTACTAATTATTTTTATCTTAAGAGATTTGTAACATTTTTTTAAAGTATCTAATTCAGGTTACTGACTGATAATGTGAAGCACACTATGTAGGGACTTATGATAATATTAAAAATTTTTAATCTCTCAGGGGTTACCCTAAAACCCTTAGTGAAAATATCCTTAGCCTTTGAATACCAATCACTCTGGAATTTTTCACAGGACAGAAAATCTCTCTCATATTCCTGAATTCTCTTTTGATGACCTAATGTTTTCCCTTAGACACACACACACACACACACACACACACACACACACACACACACACACACACAAAGACATTCTTATGGTTCTTCAAATCTTGACAACTCTCCACTTTGCCCTAACAAATATAAAATGTATTCAAAACAGCAACCTCATTCACATTTTATACAATCAGGATGGACAACTCTAATGTCCTCTTTATGTGATTTCATTCCAACAAACTTCTCTTGTCCCATAGCAGCTCAGCATATTTCATTTCTTATTTATCACTGTCAATAAAAAGTGCTTAAAAATGTCAGCAGTGTTGTTCCTGACACATGAAGGAAAATGAAATCATCAGAAATTCAGGGAAATGTTTCTTTAAAATGTTCATAAGCAGATCCTCTTAAAATAAAAATTATTATAACCAATTCAACATTCATGTTTTGCTATCCATTACTAAGGGGCTGGCCCATGAATTCCACAGTAGTAAGGCTGAATGAATGTGGTGCACTCAGGTAGCAAGATTGAAGTTGAAAAATCTGTAGTTCTCTTTCTTATATTTCTCCAAGCTCCATGATTCTCATCCATGCAAGGAGTTCCAATTGACTTAAATGATTGATACTCTCTTCATTCAAATAAGCTATGTGTGATATAAAGGAAGTCAAGGAAAAAAATGGATTATCTAAGAAGCTTTAGCATTTGTTCATTTTTGAAATAGTTTTTATCTTTAATATTTAGGAATCTTACAGTATTTTCCATTTACAGTGGTTAATTGTGAATTGGAAAAAGTATCAAAAAAATGCTAGGGGTGGGGAAAAAAGTCTTTATAATACCAATGTGGCATGGAAAATCTATCTTAATTATAGTTTGGTATATCTGTCAATGTTTCTGGGTAAAACATTGATCCTCTAATCACAGAATTTAGGGCTGGTTCATTTTTTATGTTTTATTGCATTTTATTTTCCAAAAATAGATTGTAATTAATTCTTTACATTAAAATGTTAACTTCTATCTTTTAGATTTCAAATAATATTTTTGGATGGAAAAAAAGAGAGATGATATATCTTTGTTCCCTAAGGCTTTCTCAGACAGTGCTAATTCAGCAACCTGTTTCTCATCACCCCCTCCCCTCAGGATATCAGATTCTGCCTAGATTTCTTTTCTTTTTTTCCTGGCCATTTGAAAGATCCCTTTACCTTCAAATCACAGAATAAATGATTAAATAATTTGCTTTTTTTAAGATCTGAATATTAACTATCTAGGTGCCATAAAATAAGTGTCTTCATTTTACTGATAAATAAATTGCTAAATATAAAGGTTAAGTGATTTGCTAAAGGGTATATACATACTGGTAAACAGGCAGACCCTATGCATGTATTTTTATCACATTTGGTTTGTTGGTATATCACAAGCTGAGATCAAGATATCTTCTTATATTTATTATAAAAATCTTTAGTTATATTGTATTTTTAAGAACTTTCATTTTGATCTGGTCCATGCAATAAATAATTTTCATTCATATTTTTTTTTCTGTCATTTCAGTCATGTCCGACTATTCATGACCCCTTTTGGAGTTTTCTTGGCAAGCTGGAGTGGTTTGTCATTTCTTTTTCCAACTCATTTTATAAATGAGAAAGCTTAAGCCAATAGGGTTAAGTGTCTTGCTCAAAGATAGATAGCTAAGAAGTATCTCAGACTGATTTGAACTCTGGTTTTCCTGACTCCAGGCCTTATGCTCAATCCACTGTAAAACCTACCTGCATTTTCTTTTATATTATTATGCAATAAAACACTAACTCCACAACTTCATTTCTTGAAAGAATAGTCAAGACACTTTGGGTATATCTATGATATATTCTGGCAATTGAAAATGACATGAAACAAAATCTACCTTAATAATATAAATAACTAATATAATTTATCTTATACTTTCTCTTAACACTTTTACCAATATCCCTACCATATATCAAAATACACTAAGCTGACCTTTATTTGCTTTATTTGTCTCCAGACTATTCTCAGGGAGAATTATTAGTATGGAGAAAGAAGAGAAGCAAAGGTCCTAAATAATCCAGAAGCTGGATATAAAACTATGAAATACATGAAATGGACTTTTTGTGTGATTTGTCATCCTCATATATATACTTTATGAAATCTAGCTGTATTTTAGTTTCATTTCTCACTTGAGGCACCCTCTTTTTTATTCATTTTATTTTATTTTTTTCCCAAGTACATGCAAAGATAGTTTTCAATATTCATTCTTTTGCAAGCTTTTGAGCTCATTTTTTCTACCACTCTCCCTTCCCTTTTCCCTTTCTGTGGTGAGCAAAATATTTGATATAGGTTGTACATGTGTAATCATCTTTAACAAATTTCCATATTGTTAATATTGTAAAATAGAAATTAGAACTAAGGGGGAAACCATGAAAAAGAAATAAAAAACATAAGAGAAGTTTTAAAAGTGAATATAATATGTTTTGTTGAGGCACCCTCTTAAGCAAAGGAGGGGAAGTGAAGCTGCATCACATAGATATGCATATTTATATCTTACTGGTGGATAGAAATGTATATGAGATTGGTATTCTGAGACTTTTTTTCCTATTTTTCTAGTGTGTTTTAATATTATATTAAAATATTTTTCTCTTCTGTACAAAGGACAAAACTCATTTGCTAGCTCCAAGAGATTTTAATATTAGAAATATAAATAAGTGTGCTAGATTGACTCCAAGACTCTGTGATTACCATGTCATTTCAGATCTGTTGTAAGAAATCATTTCTAGGTTTCCATGCAGCCACAGGTATGACAAGCCTAAAAATGCAATGTACTAAATGTCTAGACCTCTCTTTTTCTTTTTTAATGCACCCCTTGAAAGTTAGTATTTTCATTCTAATCTCATCTTTATTTTACAGAAAATTTTTTTAGCCTTCCCTTCTGGTAAAAACAGTTAGGAGTCAGTAGATGAAGTTCACAATGAACTTGAAGAATATTTACTGGTGGAAAAAAATTGTGAACTAATTTCACGAGTTCACTTCATACCTTTTCATTTAAACTGACAGAAGCAAATTATGGTGCTATAATTTTTCAGCCCTGATTTCACGCTCCTATACCCTGGGAAACAAGAGCTAAACCTCAAGAGATTTCTTGATGGTAAAGCAGTTTTAATTAGTAAATAATTCTAAAGGTGAACATTCAAAGCAGCAAATCATATTAGTGTTTCTAATAAGAAGGACTTCAGATTTCTCAGTTACTCTATATGAAAGAGCAGGAGGCAGAAGGGCTTAGTTGCTTTAAGATCATATTAAATGATTCTGATATGGTAATAGGATTCATGCCAAAGCTGTCAAGTTGTAAGGATGCCTCAACTCTGTAGCCCAGACAGGTGAAAGGATAGAAACATTATCCTTAGAAGCAGTCTGTAGATAGTCCATTAGCAACTTTCTAAAATGTTTAGACATTTTAGTTCATAAAAGGATTAAAAATTGTGGTGTAATGATAACTTGATCTAAACCAGTTGTTAACCTATCAAAACAAAATCCTCAATATAATGAATATCCCTTGTCCCCCATTTGATCACATGCAGAAACATCCCCAAGGTAGCCATGTAGAGATTCATGTAAAGAAAAATGTTATCTTAATTTTTCCATTGTTTTTCTGTATTGGAAATTGTTGCCTTTTTTTCTTCTTCTGGAAATCATCAAAAAATCTATAACATTATAAGAGAAAAATATTATTTTAAAAGATTCAAGATATTTGTGATAAATGTAACTTCAGGCAAAGCAACCTTTCTCAACCTCACTTTCCTCATTTACAAAATGAAGGGATTGGACTATTTCATCTCTAAGGTTTCTTTTATCTTGCACTCCTAAATTCTTATGATCTATTCTGATTGTTGAATTACATTAATCTCAGAAATTTTTATTAGCATAGAATGCATTAGTAAATTGGCATTTAATACTTCTTTTGAGTACTTAGATGATACTAAGAAAGGCAACATGGTGTAGAAGCTAGAGAAAATGGCTTTGGATTCAGCAAAACCTGATTTCAAGCCATAAAGTCACATAACCTCTTGGAGCCCCAGAGAGCTCTTTAAGTCAAGATGGTGGGGAGAAATTACATATGAGGAATTCCCTACACAGATTCCCATAAACCCAGCAAATAAAATTACAAACAAAAGGAAAATGTTATTTATTTCTACTTTGGCCATGCATACATTCAAAATGAAACAGAGAATTGTGCATATAATTGAGAACTTCATTTTTTTCCTGAAACCTCCCTAAATCTTTGCCTTGAAGACTTTAGATCATATAGTGAATTAAAACTTCTTTGTTGGGGGTGGCTAGGTGGTGCAGTGGATAGAGCACTGGCCCTGGAGTCAGGAGTACCTGGGTTCCAATCTGGACTCAGAAATTTAGTAATTACCTAGCTGTGTGGCCTTGGGCAAGCCACTTAACCTCACTTGCCTTGCAAAAACCTCAAAAACAAACAAAAAAAAAACTTCTTTGTTGATATGCAATTTTGAAGATAAAATCTCAGTGTTGACTAAAGTCCCCCCAAAATTTCCCAGTAGTACCTACCTTTTTTGATAATTTTGCCCCCCCATCTCTTACCTACACATATATGTTTACTTTCCTTCACAAAGTTTCTCTTATTTAGTGCTGCCTAGACATAACTCTGACATGCAAGTAAATAGTGGTTTTATAACTCCAGTTTTTGTTTCCATCCACAGTGAGTCTCACGTGAGTCTTGTATATCATCCTTCTTATGACTTTATAAGCATATTCCACAGTAACATTTATATTCTTGGTAAACAGGAACACATATAGGATCATATGAGAATATGAGGTGGCTAGGTGACATAGAGCATATAACTTGACTTAAGAAAAACCTGAGTTCAAATCTTGTCTCAGACACTGCTTAGGTGGGTGAATTAATCTCTGATTCAGAGTCCTTCTCTGTAAAATAAGGATAATAATAGCACCTTTCTTACAGAGTTATTGTGAGAACCAAATGACAAAATATGTGAAGTTCTTTACAAACATTAAAATGTTACATAAATTATTATTATTGTATTTTAATCTTGATCTTCAAAGTGATTTCATCCAAACAAGTGCTAACCCTTGATAATCACCCATAATTGTTTATCCTGGACAGAGTATATAGTATTTATCTTTAAAGGTTTGTGATTTTATTCTTGTGAGTTCCTTCGTGTGCATATAATGTAACTCTGTTTCTTAATTGATGTTTTTTTTTAATTTGTTGTGCTCAATTAAAAAGAAAAAAAAATCCCTAATTAACTTGAGGGCTGACCTTGCAAGATGATTCTTTCTAAAAGCAGCAAGTTTGGTCCTCTCAAGACAAAGGGTCACCATGCCTGTGCTTGAAGTCTTTTAGTAATAGCTGTCAGCATTTCCCCCTCCACCCCCGCCATTTTCATAATCTTAGAAAATATAGGGAAAAATCCTTTAGCATGATGAATAATCATAGGAAGACTTTAGTGAAAGATTTCTAGCAATATAAGTCCTACTAATTTTAACTTCTTTATCATTGATATCAAAAATCATTTGTCCTCCTATTTCCCATATGTGGAGTTAAATATTTCTCATGCCTTTCTCACTTTTATTTTTTTCTTACTGTCTTCTCAATTCATCATATCATTTTGGTATTGAACTCTATCTGGACGTTTTATCACTTTTTTCCTTCCCATGGTGTTGCACTTAGGTTATCTTTATCACCATTAATTTCCAAAGCTCATTCATTGTTTTTCTTTTCTCTTAAAACTGAAAAAATGAATTCTGGTCAGTTTCTGGAAAAGCCCTTGTATTCACCATTATACTTTATAGAGGTACAACATATTACAACATCTTCCTTATAGGTATGTAAATGGCTCAAAAATATTCAACAGTAACCAGGTAACTCAAACAAAAGTTTTTTGTGACGACTCTGTACATTGTATATGTAGATAGCTACCATTCTATCAGATATTTGAGAGTGTTCGTATTTAAGAAAACTGAATCTTGAAAAGTATGAAATTCAAAATAGATTCTTTGCTTTATAAAATAATTCCCTCAAATTTCATTTGAATAACATTTATGGTTAGTGAATTTATAAAGTTATATATTTAAAAAATGAACTAATACAAAAAATGAACTAATTCAAAAATACTTCTATTGTGAAAATGAAGGGAAATCCAAATAGCTCATTCATGAAAAATTTTAAAATACACAAAATGAATGTTTGTATATTAAAATAATCTATAGTCAGTTTCCAAAGTGTTCTCCTTCTTTATTTTCACAGCTGCAAGGATGTTAGGGAACACAGTGTCTCTTGTGAGGATCTTCATTTGGGTGATATCCAATTTGTACCATATAAATAGATCTCAAGATAGAAAAGTTGCTATCTACATTTTTGAAAGTCCTTGATGTAAAATTCTGGTTTATTGGCCTATTGATAATTTATAAAAGAAGAATCTGGTATTAAATAGATTGGTTATATAATGACTTAAAATCAGATATAAATTAATGTAAAAGAATTTCACTTATAATACATATGCATGGAAACTGCAGCCTCATCTAAACTTAAAAAAGGAAAAACAGAGTTTTTAATTTTCTGTTTATCTGGATTTCCATGTTCAGTTGGATATGGAAAATCTTGAATAAAGTAGTAAATTAATCCAGGGGGTTGATTTTTATTAAAGTCTGGATTTTAATATTTTTCATATTGTAAATTATTTCTTTTGCCTATATTAAAATAAAATTAAAATAACATTATAATGTTATTGGTATTAGACTTCACTAGACATGACTTTATGTGTGCATATGTATGTATTTTTGTATGTATATGCGTTCATACCTCTATGTATGTTTTAAGAGGCATAGCAATAAGAATGAAGTTAGCAGTAGGATTCATGTGAGAAGACTTGTTTTCAAATCTTAGCTCTGCTAATTACTATCTGTACTTTATTAAACATCATCCAAAAAAAAAGTCACACATATTTTCCATTTTATTTCTTCCCAAGGAAAATGAGCCCACATTCATGAGTTTGCATATCCATGGAAATCAGTTTCTGGGGCAGCTAGGTGCCATAGTGGATAAAGCACAGCCCTGGAGTCAGAAGTACGTGGGTTCAAATCCGGTCTCAGACAATTAATTACCTAGCTGTGTGGCCTTGGGCAAGCCACTTTCCACATTTGACTTGCAAAAACCTAAAAAACCCCCCAAAAATCAGTTTCTTCCCCTGTCCAATAGGTGATCACTAAATCCTTTCTAGTTCTAAATTCTATGGTTCTATGAAAATAACATAGCTAGAGACAATGGCTAATGCCTACTTTTTAGTAGATTAGGACATTTTGATTTCCATGAGGACAGTTTTCTAAGGGCAGACTTTGAGAAATATCTTATCTTACTCTTTTCTTCTCTTCTATGTTTTATAAATTAAAATTTTTATTTGCCCAAAGTTAGGACTCACTCTCTCCTTTTCTGAATTCCAAATGTAATAAATTATGATTTGGTTTACTGTTGAGATCTTTAGTTCATCTAAGATGAGAAAGAATTTTGAAGACAATAGTGCCATATTGGCTTTTCTAATTTTTGACAGTGGGTATCTTGAATGATTGATTGGTTATTATAAAAACAGTAGTTTCACCATTTTGTCATCACTATTTGCTTCTTATTCTTACCTTATTTTCCCATGCCATAGACTTCATCTAGAGACCATGCCACATAGTCTCCAAATTATTTCTTCCCATGAAGAAGGTACCCACATTGAAGAGAATACCGATTCATGGGATTTTTTGTTATAGCATCTGTCAACCAATAAGCATGCACAAAGCAGCCACAACAGTATTGCTAAGCACTATTATTACCAAGACTAGGGATGTAAAGACAAGTGTTACAATCTAAGAAAATGTGGATTAGCTTATATGAATATCTATAATTATATATAGATATATTCATATATATCTATATATGATATACACACATTATATACATATATATATGTATATATATGTAAAGTTTATGGGGGAAAGCACTAGCAGTTAGGTGATTCAGAAAAACTTTCCTCAAAAAATATAACACTTAACACCAAACCTTGAAAGAGACTAAGCATTTTTTGATGGAAAATTAAGAAAGAATGAGCTATAGAAATGAGGGAATGGCCAAGGTAAAGTTATTTTTTTTAGGTTTTTACAAGGCAAATGGGGTTAAGTGGCTTGCTTAAGGCCACACAGCTATGTAATTATTAAGTATATGAGGCCAGATTTGAACTCAGGTACTCCTGACTCCAGGGTTGGTGCTCTATCCACTGTGCCACCTAGCTGCCCCCAAGGTAAAGTTATTGACAGGCAGTCTTATATGAAAAAACGAAAAAAGGGTCAATTTGACTTGGAATAAGGAAAGTGAACTGTAATAGGTTGGAAAGGTCACACAAGGCTATATAATTATTACTTTTGAGGAGAAATGGAGAGGGGAAGGGAACAAACACTTAAGTGCCTACTCTGTGCTAGATATCCTGCTAAACTCTTTACATATCAAAGGAGATGTTTTACTTTTGTCTTTGTATCCCCGGGGGGGGGGGGGGGGTGGTGGTGTCAGAACAGTGCTTAATTATATTGTATATTGTAATGTCTGCTTAATACATACTTTTTGGTTGGTTGATCATGGAACAAATATTTCCATGATCTGTGAACTCATGAATGTGGGCTTATTCTCCAAGGGATCAAATAATATGGAAAAATATGTGACTTTTTTTTGGTGAAGTCACAGGAAAATAAACAAAGAACTTATTACATTTGCTCCTCACAAAACCCTGTCTGATAAGTGCCATTATTATTTTTATTTTATGAAAGACTGGGGCTAACAGAGGTTAAGTGACTTGTCCAGGCTTACCCTGCTAGTAAATGTCTGAGGCCTAATTAGAACTAAGGTCTTCCTGACTCCAGACCCAGCACTTTATTTCCTATGCTACCTATCTGACTAAATAAATATATAGATACTGATATGGGGAATTGGGTGGATGGAGGGAAACTCATTATAAACCTGTGCACAGTCATAACTTTGTCATAAATTTTTAATCTTTTCCCAGTTTCTCTTGAAGTTGTTTCAGATAAAGTGAGTGCTTTCCAATTTCAAAGACTGGGAAACCAAGTGTCTCCTTGAAAAGTTGGCTTTCCATTGCAAATTCACTCACCGCACACACTTAATCCCAACAGGTGCTTTCAGGTTTTCCATGGTAGATGGTAAGGTTGGATGGTTTAGGGTTGATTTTCAAACTTCAGAGAGAAAACTGGATGAAGAAACTAAGGGATTCCTCTCAGCTTGGCTCTTTTTCCTTTGAAAATTGAAAGCACTTATCTCTGAAGTTCTGGCTACTTTAGCTTCCTTCAGTTCTAGAAACTATATCTTCATTTCCAGCCAGTAGTGATATCATCCCCACTCTGCCTCAAGTCTCATGAACTTGGCTGTCTTTCATTTTTTGTTCCTATGTCAGTCCTAAACAAATAAAAAGGAAACAAAAACCTCTTGATTTTCCAGGAGAGGTCAAATTTCCTGTTTTATGGGCATTTAAATTATCTAGTCAGGCAATAAAGGGAGAGATGGAGGATGGCAGTAAGGAAAGGTTAAAGTCAGAAAAAGAGAAAATAAAAATGCATTTTAAGGCTCTATCCTTTTAAAAAAATATATTCATTTTCAAGCCCCTAATACATCGCTAAGGTGTCATATATCAGAGGAATTTGTCTGTGTCTTTTGGTTGGTTTGTTCTTGTCCTTTGTTATCAAAGAAGACCAAAATGACATCACTATGCTAGAGATGAATTATAATATGTCCGACTGTGGTAGTTCAGACCAATAAAAGCTAGGAATACTCTATCACAAGTCAGACACAAATTGTCAAGGTGAATACTTGGGTTGATTACTCTGAACCTTTGTATCTCATGTTTCCTTTGAATTGCTTCAATTCTGTCTTGCTCATAGAGATAGCACCCTCTCTGATGAGGGCACCCCATGCTGGGTGATCCTGTGCCAGTGTCTGCCATGCTGTGCAATCACTTCCAGAGTTCTTAAAAGACCCTCAGGGTGTCCCAGGGTCATTTCATCTAACCTCTTATGAGAGCATGCCCTATGAGAGTTCTTACAATAGTCTTTTTGACATGCATAAGTTAGGTATTTGAACAACATGGCCAGCACTCTCTGTAGTAATGTTGGGATGCTTGGTGGTTTAACTCAAGAAAGAATCTTAGTGTCTGGTATCCTCTCCTGCCAGATGGTCTTCAGAATTTTCCCAAGACAATTTAAATGGAAGTGATTCAGTTTCCGAAATGGCACTGGTAGCAGGTTTCATAGACGTACAACAATGAAATCCACACAATGACTCTGTATACCTTCAGTTTGATGGATCTAATACTTCTTACTGAGCTAGGTCTGGCAATGCTTGTATCAATGTATATCTCTCTGGAAAGTATATTTCCAAGTCCACTGTCTACAGTATTCAAAACTTCTCCATTTGCTGTTATGCAAGGTTCCACATATGTATGGTGTGGTGCTGACTGATGGAACACCTGTGTTTTCTTGGTGTTGATTGTAAGGCCAAAGTTGGCACAAGTAGCTGAGGATGGAAACTGAAAAAAAAATAGAGGAATTTTTCTATGTAACTATTTAATGAAACCTTCCAAGAGATGGAATAATCTTGTTTGCCTCAACTATACACTTTTTTTCCCTACTTCCATTCTAACATATTTACTCAAGCCTTGGATTTAAAAAAAAATGTGTCTCTGATTTTGACTAATATTGCTCTACATTTTAATCCAGTCATCTTGGCAATAAATGATTCATCAGTGCTTTGCATCTGGTTTACTGATGGGATAGAGGAAAGATAAAATGAGTACACAAGGAAATTCATCTTTTTGTTTTTAACAATGCATAAAGAAAAATGAAAAACATTCTGCTCAGTGAATAGGGTTCTCTAACTGGAGGCATGAGTACACCCTCTGTTTGATACTTAATTGTGTGATTATGAGCATGTCACTTAAGCTAAGAACAACTTTCCTCTTGTAATTGAAAAGGTTCAACTAGATGATCTCTAATGTATCTTAGTTATTGACTTTTTATCATGTGAAGGATAGTGAATGTGATCTAAGTAACAAATGCATAACAATAAATATTACTCCAGAATAAAATATTGTCCCCCATGATCATTGGTCCATTAAAGAACTTCAAAAAAATTCAAAACACAAGTTTCTAAACTAAAGGAATATTTTTATGTTTGCATTCCTAGGTGGAAAATTCAAAATGAGGAGGGGTGAGGGAAAGGGTGGAGATTATAGAAGGGTAACAAAGCTGTAACATTTATTACTTATTCTTATACTTTACAAGGGTACAGGTGGACAAACATTTCATTCATTAGAATAAAAAGTATGCTGGCATCACTTAAAACAACATATATAATAGTGTCTTATTGTGTTAGAGAATGAATATCATTATATAATAAAAAAATAAAGAGAGGCTTTCACTGATCCAAAAGAAAATAAAAATGACTGGTGAAGAATAACCTCTTTCTGGAAGATCTCTTTGATGTTCTGTCATTGACAAAATAAGCATTATACACTTATAATAAACAATAGAACAGTGAGCGCTACAAAAAGAAATAATAAAATTGAAAACAACACTGATGTTGAACACTCATAAATCTGCTAGCAGACTTGGGCTTCTTCACATGCCTCCTCTTGACAGGAGGTGGTGAGATGGGATATGTTTTTTTTTTGAATCTTTTGAAGATGTCACGAAAAAGCATCCGACTCTACTGGCATTTGAAGAGCCACTTCAGGGCTGTATAGCTGGATTTCCAAATGCTGTTAAATGCTGCACAGTGAATGGGAAATTTGGTTTCAAAGTCACATTTGGAGTTAGAAAGAGCATGTTTGCAAATCTGGCAAAAGTCATCCTTGTGATGAGATTTGGGCTACCGAGGGACTCCTCTGCTGCCAGTCTCTTTGTTCTCCTCCCATTTGGCATCCTTCCTGAACTGCTCCAGATCACAGTGATGTGAGAGTCCCCCCTGATTAAGGGACCTTGTGTTCAGGTGGCCAGGTGCCAGGTTCCTTTCTTTCATTTTTATTAGCCCTTCACCTCTAAACAACAGATGCTGGGGTGGCTAAGGGAGAGCTGTTTTCAGTAAGTGAAGCTAAGGGAGACCTCAATGGATGTGGAAGATATACACAAATTAGCTGACACTTCCAGACTTGTTTGGAGCTTAGATAGAGGCTACTGTAATTGGCTACCAGTGTTCAAATTCACTGGTCTCTAGGTACTTTCTTTAGGGCCTGAGGGAATTTCACGACAGCATGAAAGTAAAACTTCCAGTTGGCCCAGGCAAGCCAACCTAATTAAAAGGCACAGAGGGCATTGAATCAGGAAAGGTCTATTTATTGTGTGCTTTGTCTCCTTCCTCCAGCTCTGATCTGAGCTTTAGATAGAGGAAGTTGAACCTGCTTTTATCCCGACTGAGCTCCTCAGAGCCAAATGAACCTGCATGCTTTGCTGAAATGCCCATCAGTTTAACATGAGAGTTGACCATCTAGATGTCTCTGTGTTCTCAGGCATGTCACTATTTGGACTACATCTTTGTAAGGGCTTTTAATTTTTTTTAATTTCAATTTTTAATCTTTAGCCAGTGAAAAGAAAGGCACCCCGTGAATCTGCAGAATATGATAGACTTTCTTCTAATGTTCAATGTTATTTGTCCAGATTATTCCTCAGTGTAATTTTAAATGGAAGGATTCCAGGCATTTTTGGAAGTGCATTAACTTTTCTAGACTGCTCTTACAGTGGCTGCAGAGGGGATTTTCTAAAGGGCCCCTTGGTAGTATGAGGGAATAAATGCACCTCGAAAGAGCCCAACTTGCTCTTAAGGAGTAACTTACCCAGCAGGAGAATGTGTCTAATTAGAAGGAATTAAAAAAAAAAGAGTATTTTTCAGAGGAAAACACTTGGGGCTTCCTTTTTTTTTTTCCTTTTTGTGTGTGTGTGTGTGTGTGTGTGTGTGTGTGTGTGTGTGTGTGTGTGTGTGTGTGTGTGTGTGTGTGTGTGTGAGAGAGAGAGAGAGAGAGAGAGAGAGAGAGAGAGAGAGAGAGAGAGAGAATTCCTAACCAAATTAGCTTTTCAAAGAATAGCCAGGATGCTGAGAACAGGAAAGTTTTCTAATTAGAATGTAATTCCCGAACCCTCTGATGGTGTCTTAGCTCACTGAATATGGGAATTTCTAGACTCTTCGGTTAATTCGCTGGTTCGCTCCCTTTCCGGCCGCTCTGCCGCCTGTCCAGCCTGGACGCCCCTTTCTGGGCCGCGGGTCAGTGGAGCCTCCAAACCTCTGTCTGTGGCCCGGCCCGGCTTTGTTCAGGATCGGGCAGCGCCAAGACACTAGCCCGCTGACAAGAATTCCTCTTTGGTTTTTTGCTTCTTTTCCCTTTTAAATGATTTCATTTGTTTTGCCAACACGCCGCTTTCTTGGCGCACCTCCTTCCTCCCTAGATTAGGTTCGTTCTTTGCTCTGAATCAATTGCGAGCAGCTTGCAACCAAATGCCTGATTAAAAAGTTAGCAGACCTTGAGTGCAATTACTTCAGCTCTCTTGCATTCAGGCATTAAACCCGGTGTTAATTGTTTCCCATTTTTGTAACGATCCTTATAATAGGATAAAAACAGAAGAGATCATTTCTTGTAGTTAAAACAGCAGAAAATAAAGACATTCCTTCTGATTAATCATTGCAATATGAAATTAAGCAATCATGGGTAAATACAGTCAAGGCAGAATTTGGATGGTGGCAAAAGTTACCATTCTTGCTCTGAACCATCCTATTTGCAGAATGGCAAAGAAACATGGGTTTTCATTGGAGATGGTTGTTTTGCTAGGCACCTTTAATATCAAAGTTTTACTTATCTAATTTTTGACTTTTTTGCAATATAATGAGGTTAGTGACTTGCCCAAGGTCACCCAGCTAGGCTATTATTTAGTGTCAGAGGTCAGACTTGAATTCAGATCCTCCTGACTCCAGGGCCCAAAGTTCACAGTTATTGAAGGGGAGAAAAAAATTTTTTTCCCTCTGTAACATAACTTTTCTCTTTAAGGTTAAATTGGTGAGATAATGGTTTTTAGTTAGTTTTTTAGTTTTTTTTTTTTTTTTAACAAGGCAAGATAATGAAGTAAGTCACAGGCCCAAGGTCAGGCAGCTAGGTAATTATAATGTCTGAGACAGGATTTGAACTCAGGTCCTCATGATTCCAGGGCCAGGGCTCTATTCATTGCCCCACCTAGCTGCCCCCTGAAAAATGTTTTTAATAATATTTCTATGTACCCCTTTAATGCATTTTAACTATATAGAGATCAGGACTAGATCTTTGATGTCAAAAGTGTAGGGAAATCCCAAGTAAGGACACTCCTTCTACCCATACATCTTGGTATTTTCTGACCTTAAGAGGTTTGCCTAGAACAATGAGAGGTCATCACTAGTCAATTTGTGACAGAGACATGTCTATGCCTAGATTTTTCTGATTTTTAAGGTCAGCTCTTTATCACTATTCCTATCACTATTCTCCTCTATGGAACTAGGTACAATCAGCATGTGCTAATCATTTAGAAGAATGGGGAAAGAACTTTCTCTCATCTTTAGGGGTATTCTGTATTTCTTTTGCTACATCAAAATGAATCATTAAGAAGTGGTTTATAAGAGAGTCAGATAGGGTGGAATCTGGGTGAGAAAGAGACAACTGCTGCCCAGTTTTCCTTTGTGAATGAGTTTGGATGAGCCAGCCTTAAGAGAAGCTTACAAGGTAATATGGTCCTAGGAGAATATATCTAGATTAGAGTATGTGTATAAATTAGGAAATTTCTATTGGAGAAGTCCTTAGGGATTAAGGATTGCTAAAGGTAAAGAAATAATAGAGGGAAGAAAAGAGATGCTTATATGCATAATGAATTTAAAACCCAAATGTTAAATGGGTAATTCTTCCCTTTTTCCTCTAACATACCCAAAGCTTGGATTCTTCTTTCTCTCACACTACCTCCTTGAATACTCATGAACTCTATCCAACTATCAATTGGGGAAGATAGAGTATAGATGTAAGATTCATGAGATTGTGCCTTTACTATAAAGTAAGAGTTGCCTATCACAATTTTCCTATAAAGCAGAATTGGTTAGCTGCCATGTTTGATCAGTTATCGCCTAAACTGCAAGGCCTCTGAAATATGCTTAGGTTTTCATATCTGTGATCTGTCAAAGTTAAAGATCAAACAGGATGTTTGAGCTGCATTCTCTGTGTGATTTGTCAATCTGTGAAGTCTGAGATAAGATGCTTTCTACAGACATTAAGTTCTATGATTTATTCCAGGAAAGATAACACCTTAAATCCCAAAGTACCATCTATTTACTTCCATATGTCAGATGGGGACATGTACTAGATCAGAACTATTTTCTGATGTGAGAAGCATTGCACATCATTTTTATGAAGTTAAGTTGCTCCTGAAAGTGTCTGAAGTGTTCTTAGACTTATGGAAATGCAATGGATTCCCAATCAGTGAGCCAAATACCCCTAGGGTGCCAAGAAGTTATTTCAAAGGGTCCAAGAATCCCTATGTGCACCCAATGTCATCATTTTTATCTTTATTTAATGACATCAAAACATACAGTGTGACTAAATCAGTAACAGACATATTTTCTGTGGATTGAATATTCTCACTCACATACATATTGCTATTTCCTAAAGTATATAGATGTTATATAAATTCATTTTAAAGTGTCACCTAATTTATAGTCAATCATTGACTACTAATTATACAACCATTATCATAGCTAATCATTTTACTTCTTTGAGCTTCAGTTTCTTCATCTACAAAATGAAGAGGTTCTATTACTAGATTACCTTCAAGATATAACTATTATTCTATGTGATGGCTATAAGTTTTTAAATATTAAAAGTGTCCTATTCAATAAGACTGGATACTGTGGTGGAAAGTTGCCATTTTTATGAGAGTTAAAGACTATATTTTCTAATTTTGGCTTTATAGAATCACAGAATTGGAAGGAGACACAGAGGTCAGAGTCCAGGGAATCCTTCAAAGGATCAATCCTCTTCAACATTTCATTGTTGGCAAATGCTCATAACAACATCTCCTTGAAGAGCTCAAGTGATAAAGCAAGTTACTACCTCCTGAGCCCACCCATTCCAATGGGGTTTAGGTTATCTTAAGACCAATTCCATCTCTGTGAAAATTCCATCCATTGCCTCTGGGTCTACCCAAGTGAAACAATCTCCACCCCTCTTCTCAGTGAAAGTCCTCAAAATTTTTAAGGACAGAAATCTTTTCTTTTCCAGGATAAGTGTGATAAATCATGAATAATATGGTTAACAATCTCCTCACCCTCTTTCATTCCTCATCTTTGAACTTGCTCCAACTTAAAAATGACTCAGTTTTAAAGAATCCACTTTAAAATCAATTTAGGTGACACAACTCATCTGTAAATTAGAGATTAATTCTACTATCATGTATTTAAAAATACACTGAAAGCACAAATTGGCACAGAAGAACTTCCAGAGATGGTATGTAGGAGGAACGTGCTTTGTACATTAACTCTTCTAAGTCACAATTTAAATCAAGACACTTTAAAAGTTCAGATACAAGTTCTTTATATCCAAAAGATGGTATGGTGTGGGAAATAGTGACAAAGTTATGCTCACATTTATGTACTGACCAAATTTTCTCTGATATTTCAATCATTATAGGTTAGATTTCCAGCAGAGTCTAGAATGTAGTTACAGATTTCATTTTTAGAATGAAAAATGCTTTAAACAAAATCCATGTGAACATAATCAAATGGGTAGTAATGCTTTGCACTCAATACTTTATGAAAGTTTTTATTATTTAATATTCTCCATAATCTTTTCTATAACTGATTATTTGACCTAAATATATGTCCAGGGACTTAGAAATTTATAAATTGATTTAACCACTAGAAATGGCATTTAGAGACTGCCTAGCTCAACCCTCTCTTGTTAGAGATAAAAAAAAAATTGAGGCCTTTAGAGTTCAAATGACTTGCCTAAGGTCACATAGATAATGGCAGGGTCTTCTGATTCTCAATCCAGGGTTGTTTGTATTGTGCTTTAAAATTACTACTCATTGTAATATGAAAAGTTGAAATAAAATGCATTATTTTAATTTTTACTTGTCACAAAATTTTATTTGTCACTAATATTTAATATTTGTCACTGTATCTAAGCTTCTACATAGTACTGTGGAAAGTTGGACCTGGAATCAGTAAGAACTAAGTTCAAACCCTGCCTTACAGACTTATTTAGCTGTGTGAACTTGAATAAGTCATTTAATAAGTCATTTTCTTACCATCACTTCCTTCAGCTGTAAAAAGGGGAAAATAGCCAAGCCTATCTTATAGAATTGTTATAAAATTCAAATGAGGTAATATATACAATGCTTTGCAAACTTTGAAGTTCTATATGAAACTAGCTATTATGATTATATGGTATACTTATGAAGTATTGCTATTTATGATTTTATAAATCCATCAGAAGTTATATATCTAAAGATGTGGTTTTAGAAATGGTCACCTTTGGAGGCTACACACTCATTTTAAAAGTTAACTTTGTCAATTCCTCTTCTATTTACCTCTTTTGAGCTAGAGCAAAAAAAAGCAAAGTAGCAAAATAACCTTATTTTTATATCCACAACTCATTTTTGGTCAGACTATTAACAAACTTGTTCAACCACCCATTTACAAGGCTTATCTTCAAAGAAATTGACTATTTCCAAAAAACCCCAAAAACAAATTAAGAGAGGCTATATGAAGATTTGTCACAATTGAGAATATAAAATGGGTATGTGGGGGTAATGATTCTTTTTTTATTTATTTTTTATTTACATATTACTAAAATATTCTTATTTAAGAGTAAACATAATACTGCCTTCCCCACAAAAATATAAAACTTCATGGGAAATAAAGTAAAAGAAAGAGAAAAAATGTTTCAGTCTGTGTTCTGATACCATCAGCTCTGTCTTGGTGGATCGCATTATCATAACCCCAGCATAGAAGTTATTTCCATATTTTTCCACAGTTGCTGTTACTAATTGTAATTCCCTCCATCCATTCCTCCCCACTACCATCTATTATATTTTCTCTCTCCTTTCACTCTGTCCCTTTACAAAAATGTGCTGTGGGGCAGCTGAGTGGCACAGCAGACAGAATACTGGCCCTGGGGCCAAGAAGTCCCAAGCCCACATCCCAGCCCTGTGGCCCTGGACAGGCCACCCAATCCCAGCCCCTTGCAAAAAGTAAAAAAGAAAACGTTATATTTTACCATCTTCTCCTATGACTGTCCCTCTCTCCTCTATTACTCACATCCCTCCCCTTCCTCTTATTCCCCTTCTCTCCTTTTTCCTCTAGATGTCTATACCCTATTGAGTGTGTATGCTGTTTCCTCTCTGAGCCATTTCTTGTTTTGTTTTGTTTTGGTTTTTTTAGGTTTTTGCAAGGCAAATAGGGTTAAGTGGCTTGCCCAAGGCCACACAGCTAGGTAATTATTAAGTGTCTGAGATCGAATTTGAACCCAGGTACTACTGACTCCAAGGCTGGTGCTTTATCCACTACGCCACCTAGCTGCCCCTCTGAGCCATTTCTGATGAGAATGAAGGTTCTCTCATTCCCCCTCACCTTCCCCGCCTTACATACCATTGCAAAAGCTACATGAAATATCTTTTATATGAAATATCTTTGCCTATTCTACCTCTCCTTTCTCTTACTCCCAGTACATTTCCCTTTTACCTATTGTCTCCATTTTTACAATATATATTTTCAAATTCAGCTCTCTCCTGTGCTTCATCTTTAAAAACTTCTTCTACCTGCCCTATTAAATTAGAAGGTTCATATGATTATTATCAGTATCATCTAGCCATGCAGGAATACATGCAGTTCATCATCCTTAAGTCCCTCATAGTTTACAGGACTCAGGTGAAGGAAGCATAGAGAGTGGAGGAGAAGGGTAAACTATGAGAGATATGCTATGAAGGGTAAACTTTCTGTTCAGCTCTGGTAGTTTCAACAGGAGCATTTGAATTTCCCCTGTTTCATTGAAAGTCCATCTTTTCTCCTGAAAGAGGATGTTCAGTTTTGCTGGTAGTTGATTCTCAGTTGCATTCCAAGCTCTTTTGCCTTCTGGACTATTACATTCCAAGCCCTATGAGCCCTTAATGTAGTTGCTGTTAAGTCCTGTGTGATCCTGACTGCATCTCCATGATATTTGAATTGTGTACTGACTGCTTGTAATATTTTCCTCTTTGACTTGGGAGTTCTGGAACTTGGCTATAGTATTCCTGGGGGTTGGGTTTTTTTTTTTTTTTGAATCTTTTTCTGGGGGAGATTGGTGGATTTTCTCAATTTCTATTTCCACTCTGCTTCTAGAAAATCAGGGCAATTTTCTGGTAGGAATTCTTTAAAAATGAGGTCAAGGCTCTTTTCCTGATCATGACTTTCAGGTATCTGGGGTATTGATTCTTAACGGAATCCCAAAAGAACAATTTCCAAGTTTTTTTGAGCAATCACATTTGTATGGCAATAAGTGCCCTTTCTTGATGGTCATCCTCTTTCTAAGTTAAGCATTATTCTTGTGTTAAGATAATTGATTGTTCTTAACTTCAATGATTACTATGTGGAAAATGTGATAATAATGACATTTATTTTTGTGTATCTTGAAGAGAATGTCATTACTTCATATATAATATGGATGTACATATACAGTATACATATACAAATAAATATCACAAGGAGTATTAATCCTACATAGGTATAGACAAAAAGCCAAATCCTTTAAGTGGATATAGCTATGTGTATGATATACACACAAAGTTAGATTTCTTTTCTAGAAGAATAGAAGAGATAAAGAGAAAAGTTGTGACATTAAACACAAACCATTGACAATACTGTCCCGTTTCAACTTGCCCATTAAATTCTAGCTATATAGTTTGGTAGTCATAAGGTTTTTTCCATTAATTAATAGTTGTAAGGTAGCTTTCTGGAGTCATAGAATGTAAATCAAGGAGAATTGGTGCTTCTAGTGCAGCTTTCTTTCCTCTTATGAGGAGGTATGACTTATCACTTGGAATTCATTGTAACCCAGTGAGCTGTCAGTGATGAATTTGTACTAGTGCAGAAGGCAGCATTCAAATTCACTATTCTGCTTTTAACAGCCCCCCAAATGGGATCTTTACCCATTTAAAAGATAAAATTAAATGAATAGACCCTCCCCCAGTTTTTAGGACATGAATAATGGTTATTTTAAAGGTCATTACACTTTTTCAGGAGGAAAAAATTAGAAAAATTTCAAAAATTCATTGCACAAACCTCATTATAGATTATATGGGATTTCCTGGAGTTGGAAGTTATCACAAGATGAGAGAGTCTACTTTTCTATTTTGATTTTATTCTCTAAATTGGAATAACTTATAAAGCTTTGAATAACTAGTTTCTAATTTTATGGGGGAATTTTAATTCTGTCCTGTTTAGCAAAATATTAGAATATGTTAAGAAATGCACATGTACAAACTGATAATTATTGTCCTTAGTAATCAAACAAGATCATGACATCAAGTGAATGATGACATAATATGCACCTGATACTAGAGGAAACAGGACTTCTGGTGCTGATCTGGATACAATGGCAGACCTCTGTCATTTAGATATTATTTTCCCCCATTTAATTGAGGCACCACAGCATTACAGAAACATTGGACAAAGCATCAGTAAGTTATTTTTTTTTGATGACAAGCTTTCAAGAGTAGGGCAAAGCTAACCTGTTATTTGATGGTCTGTGCTGCTTAGTCTGCAACCATACTCCCCCTGGAACCCCAAAACTTTGATTCCCTAGAAACTAACTGGTTGGCTGTGGGAATAATGTCACCAGATATCTCATCAGCATCATTTGTGGTCATAATTATGATGGTTATCTTCTCATCTTCAAAACTCCAACTTTAATTCTTTAATGAAAATATTCTTGAGAAAGGTTTTCTACTCTGGTCTGCCTTTCCTTAGTCCAAGAATTTCACCGCTAGCAGCACAATATGTATGACCATGGCTGTCCCTTTTAATCATAGCCCCAGTTCCATACTAGAACTAGAGTCCTATTCCAGTATTCCTAGCTAGGGTATCCAGGTAACCTAAACCTGCTTTGAACATTCTAATTTTTTCAAAGAAAACTATTTTATGAATTGAGAGTGTAAGATCCATGGTTACTCATAATATACAGTCAGAACTACCTTCCTTCAGACATAGTCTGACTACTTTTCCACAAGAAATGTTTTGTGCTTGATTTCACAGGTCATATTTCATGTTGAAGAAAGTTAACAGAACTGAACAGTAAGGGAATTTCCATCAGCCATCAGTTTTCATTGTATTTCCTCCTAAGATGGCTGGGAACTTTTCATGATTCAAGGCACTAGATAAAATTGTATTTCTTTCACCATCACTGATAAAATACTAAAGGCATAAAAGGAGGGTGGGTGTTTAAAAAATTCAGATTATCAGCCAGATTGAGAAAGATATAAAATCCAGAACTATTATTGACATAAAAACATATCACATATTAGTGTCCTTGATACAACTGAGGATATGTAGTTGATAACAGTGATAATTTAGTAGAATAACTAATTAAATAGATGCAAATTCAATCTATGCTTACAAATATCACGATATCACTAGTCTTGTTGTTTCATTGAAACTGAATTATTATGGATTTTTTACAATAGAAAATTCAATTGGAAAGGACACTTGCTGTGTTGTTTCTTCCTATTTCTGTACACATAATTTATAGATGCAAAGATTTAGTTTGCAAAGATTCAGGAACAGCTGTTCCTGTTTAATATAGTCACTTTATATTATGTATACACAGATACAATACTGTATTCCTACTGTGTAACATTTAACTTTAGAATTACATTTGAGGTTTTCTCTGATGCCTTGTGAACTAAAAGGTGGGAATCAAATAAGAAAATAATATAATTAGCAAAATGCTGAGCAATGTTAACTACTCTCAGGCAAGTATGTCACTTATATTCCTAAGCCAATCCATTTTTACTGTTGTTTGTCCTTCATTCTTGAAGAAGACCGTGACCTCAGGGATGTGATGCCTTGACATGCTATTGAGTTGGATTAAAGTGAGCTTATTCTTAGATGAAATGGAGGAATGATCAGCACCTTGGAAAGTGCCCTGGTATAAGCACTAAACTGCATATGTCTTAAAGAGGTAATAGTAATCAGTCCCCCAAAACTTGCAGAGGAACTCACTTAGCTCTGCTGTTTCACTTGGAGGCATTTCTGCTACTATTTTCTTTTTCTTTTTGCTATTCCACTTGAGACAATGTGGTTGAATGTGGAATGAAGGAAATAAACATTTATTCAGCACCTAGTATATGTCAGACACCATGTTAAATCCTTTATAAGTATTATCTTATCTGATCCTCATGACAATTATAATTTCCATTTATTAGTTGAGGAAATTGAGTGAGACAGAAGCTAAGTGATATCTCCAGGCTCACACAAGTAGTGTCTGATACTGGATTTGAACTCAGATTTTCTGTACTCCAGCTCTAGCACTCTGTCTACTATATCAACTAATTGCTTTTGGTATAGAAGAAAGAGCAACACAAAATAATGTGAAATAAGTTTAAGTGGAGAGTAATATAAATAATAATAATTGGGGATAGACTCTGTAGGAGGTGAACTCTGAGTTGTGCTTTGAAGGAAGTTAGAAATTTTATGATGTAGAGCTAAGGGGGACCACATGCATTAGATGCATGAGAGCTAAGGTGGACCACAAAGCAAAAGGATAGGGTCAGGAGCTCGAAATGTTAGGTAATAACTAGTAGACCAGTAAATTTGAAATGAAATATATATAAAAAAGAAATATGTAATATTAATATGGAATAGGACTGAAAAAGGTGATTGAAAGCCAGGTAAAGGTGACTTGAAATAGCAAGCTAAGCAGTTTGTATATTATCTTAGAGAAAGTCATTGAAGAGTTTTCCTACCTGATATGGTCAATTATGTATTACAGCAATATATAAAGGGGAAGGTTATTATTAACTATGAAAAATACTGAAAATAAATATTTTAGTTTTCTAATGAGTAAAATGAAAATAATTCCCACAGCATTAAAAGCCAGTACATGATCAGACACTGACTCACCTTTTCAGCCCTATTTCATATCATACTATTCATTCACTCTGTCCTTCAGCCAAATTGTATAGATCAATATTTCTTGACTACCCGCCTTCCTCTTTGCCTTTATTTACATTAGTCAATATGTCTGCAGTACTTTCTCTACTTGTTTACCCTTTTTTATTTTTCAAATCTATTGAATTTCTGCCTATTCTTTATAGCAAAATTAAAATGAATAATTTCCATGACTTTTTCATGTAGATTTTCAATAATAACCTTCTCCTTTATTACCTGTTACTTTTAATTTTATATATCAGTAATTTGTGGTTTTGTCCTATCAAATCACTGTGAGCAGAAACTGAGAGAAGAAACTCCACCAGTATAGAGAATTATGGAATGAGTATTGATTCAAATGCCTGTTCTGATACCTCCTGTGTGTTCACGAGCAAATAATGATTTCTTTCAAATATAGAACTTGTGATTATCTGTTATCCCCCCCATAAGTTTATGTTGAATGAAGTAGTCATCTTTTACATGTTCACAAGGTTACTCTAACAGATTTCTTAAGGGTCATACAGTAAATCTACATTTACGTCCAGAATTTTAAAGTAATTACCTCTATGTATATGTAGATCTCTTTTGGAATTTAGATGGTATAGTCGATAGTACTAGGAAAACTAGAGTTCAAATCCAGCCTCATTCACTTCCTAGCTTATATGAACTTAGGCAAATCACTTAACTCCTCTTTGCCTTAGTTTCTACAACTTTAATATGAGAATAATAATAATAATAATAATAATAATAATAATAATAATAATAATAACATTTCTGGAGATTATGGTGAGGTTCAAATGAGTTAATATTATTAAAGTGCTTATCACAATGATTAACATATACTAGTCACTAATACATACTTTTTATCTTCTATTTCCCTCCTCCCTTTTTAAGGTTTACAAAATATGGTGCTAAAAATGCACTGTGAAGATGGTAGTACACTTACTGTAATATTATCATCCATATTTTAAAGACAAGACATTTGAGGATTAAGCAAGTAAATTGAATTACTTCTGGTCTCACATCCAGTAAGTGTTGGATCCAGCATAAAAAGAAAAGTAACCTGATTCCATCTTATTTACTCCTTTTACATTTCACTCTGTAATTTTATAGCCTGTAGAATAAGTAGCACATACCAAATGTGGAAAAGATTGGGGAATTTCCCTCCCTAGAACTCGGTTTTTTTTTTCAAACTCACCAACAGTAGCTTCGTAGAATAGTCTTCTACTCAAGTACTGATCTTGCTTAACCCTATTTAGCTTATACAATTAGAAGCTATTATATAAGTACAAAGATATAGGCCCAAATCTTCTGGAAAACTGGTGAATTGCTGAGAAAAAATAATACAGTCAGAAATATGCAATTGTTTTACTTACTAGACTAGGAGGCAACAAGGATACCTGGATTCTAGTGACCATAGATGTGAAAGAGGTCATATAATTGTAATCTGTCATTTCACAGATAAGAAAGCTGAGAACCAGCAATGTTAAGTGACAAATAATAGCCATCAAACTTTGAACCCAGATCCTGTGTTACCAGAACAAGTGATTTTCCACTGTCCCAATCTGCCTCCCTTGCTTTCCTCTGAATTGTGATCTTGAGTAAATCAATTTCTTTATATGTAAAAATGAGTGGATGGAAGAAATGATCTCTAACTGCCCCATAGTTTCTGGGCTTCTGAAAATTCTAGGTAATATCATCAGAAACCATTTCACCCTAAGAAATGCTAATGCCAAGACTAACAATAACTGAATGATTGCGTTTTGAAAAGAGTTCTATTTTCATGCATTATCAGTTACCTACCAGTAAGAAATATCAATACCATTATGCATTCTCTGTGGGTCATAATGGTTTATATTCCACTAAAGTTAGTCATTTTATGAACCACAAATTTGGAAATGATTTTCTACTTTTAGTTGTATTTTTTGTCAAATCTAAAATATGAAAAAATACTTATTATAGTTGGCACCACTTTGAGCATATCAATATTTAAAGTGCGATTAGATTCAATTATATTTCAAAACATTTCCTGTTAAGTCAAAAAAATTTAAATTAAGATAAATGTATTAGAATATTGGGTTTAACAAGAAAAATATATTTTTGTAGTATTTAGACATATATTTGCTATCTGTAATATATATACATGTTTGAACTATACATTTATTATTATATACATATATTGAATAAAACTGTTTAATTGTGGTAGTATTCAAGATGAGAAATTAGAAAAGTATGGCCATATGTAGGACTGATGATTAACTGTTCATCTACACTCCCTTTGTAAATGTTTTTTTGGTATCACAATAGATTCAAAATCCATATGAAAATTTCACTTTAAAAATGTTTGTAATGACCACTGGCATCAGAAATTGTTTTAAGAAGCCCTGTGTGTGACTATGTGTGTATTTGTATGTTCACCATTCACCTGGAACTTCTTAGGTTGACAGGTCAGATAAAAAGGATATTTTAAGCTTTTTTTTTAAAGTCAGAACCTATTTTTCTGTTTTTCCCCCCATGGGGAAAATGGATTGGAGAGGAAGCAGGTTTATGAAAACAAGCATAAAAAAACTGCCTGGGCTTTGGAAAACTGGAAGGATGCTATTAATAGCTTTCAACATCCTAATTCTATTAGGCAGGGTTGAACTACTTCCACAAAACAGTCTAGGCATATTTCCATGATACCAGACAATAAGGAAAAATTTCCTGGGTCAATAGGTCAATGATGTTTTCTCTTCATTCCCTTAAAAATTACAATATAGGTTACCCTGATGACCAGATATTAAGTTTAATTTTGGGATAATCCACAATTATGTATTTCCTTTTAGAGTATTCCTCCAATACATTTTTTTTGGATAATCCACCAAGTACCTCCATGCATGAGGATGTAAAGAATAGAGAGGTCAATTCAATTAAATTTAGTTTCTAGAGAAGATCTTTCTGAATTTACTTTTTTTTATTATGGCATAGAAAGAATTTGGAGGACAGAAAGAAACATTCTGTTTATTTTCCAAAATGTTGACTTACCCAAAAGACTAATATGTGAATATAAAGGCAAAAATTCATTAGAAGCTAGTTCTTTTTGGTCTCCATACCTCAAGGAGAGCTTTTTTTTATCATGTCTACTCCCTAGATCCTCTTTTCAGATCTTTCTGTGAATTTTCAATTTCAATTTAATCTTATCTTTTGTTTAAACCACTTTTATGTTTCTGACATTACCTTACTAATATTATTTGCTATTATTATATTTATAGAATAAAATATTGACTAGCACTATTTCCTTTACAACTTTTTACATAATATTTTATGTTTCAATTGTACCAATAGTAATGGTCAACCAAATAACAAACATTTATTAAGCATCAAGTATGTGCCAGTGACTATGCTAGGGAGTAGGCAAACAAATATAATTTATCTTAAAAAATATAGTAATTAATTCTAGGAAATTTCCTTCTACAATGTATCAAATGTAAGAGAAGATTACTTTTTTCCTCCACTCTTCTTTTTCCTTTCTTGATTTTTTTTGGCCTTAATAATCCACCTCAATTCATTCCCCTAGGATATAGAATAAAAAAGTGTATGACATTCTCCACAAGAACTTCTCTACAGATCACCTCTTTTTATCTTAGACCAATTGGTTGGTGACCACCGCTGATTCCCCCTCCCCCCTACCCCTTTTCTTTCCCCAAGTAAATGACAAAATTATGCCCAAGAGGCAGATATGACATTTTCTGAAAAATGTGAATTAGACTGCTTATATATTTTCTCCCTTAGCTCTTCTTTCATATTGCCTAGCACCTTGAAGCACAAAAAGTTGTAAAATAAATGTGATATAGTCAGAACTTTCTGACTATTCAATAATCCAAGACCACAGAGTGAAATTTAATGTCTATCACTAAGGATGATGGCTGATGCACAATACTGTCAATTAAGACACAATTGCTAGAGTCAAAACCCATTTATAGAACATTAAAAAGCAACCCACTATTCAAGAGTTTGATATACTTTATCAGTGTAACATATCTAATACCTAAAGTTGCCTTAAATCTATTTCTTACTCTGCACTTTTTCTTCTTCTTATAAATTGTGCAAAAAAATCCCCAAACCCTGCAACAGTTTATGATATACAGTATAATTAAATGCATTTGAAAATATTGTATGTCATTTAATATATTTTTCTCTAACCCCAACACAGACATTTATTTCTATATGTTGAATGATCTCAAAGTAAGGCTCTTTATTCTTTGACTATATTCTGGGAAATTAAACTCTGTCAGAGAGTGCATATAAAGAATTTTTAGTATTTCATAAACTGAGACATACAGGAGAAAAAGAACACAAATTCAAGTCCTTAAGAAACTAAATTAGGACCAAAGAAACTAGTATAGGGAATAGTAAATGATAACATTCAAATAACTAAAGTACTGATGCCTTTTTTAGATATATCAAACTTGTTACTTTAAATATAAGAATAGTGAATTTTGAAAAGTAGTTACTGCCTTGCAAACTATGAATTTAAAGTGGTAGATACCAAATCAACCTTTTAAAATCCAGTTAATACCTCCGTAAAGATATCTCTTCTGAGTTCAGTAATGATTTAAGATAGAATAGGAGAAAATATTAGGGGTGGCTAGGTGGCATAGTGTGGATAAAGCACCGGCCCTGGAGTCAGGAGTACCTGGGTTCAAATCCGGTCTCAGACACTTAATTACCTAGCTGTGTGGCCTTGGGCAAGCCACTTAACCCCGTTTGCCTTGCAAAAACCTAAAAATACAAACAAAAAAAAAAAAGAAAATATTGATTCTGTTTTACTCTCTGTGTTGCATAGGTTATTAGGAGAAAACGGTAGTTTTAGGTTCTTACTTACAGAGGGGATATCCTGAAGGTTTAACTTTCAACACTCCAAATTCATATTTGGGAAAGAACTTACCCCCTGATTGGTCCTGGAATCTTAACATACCTGTACATTTTGGAAAGTCAGATTATATCTTGAGATACTATAAATATCAGTTAGATTATTTTTTTATTGTCAATTGAAATTAAGGATCTAAATTAAATTAAAATTTGTACCATTCCTAGGAAAAAGTGTACTTATTGACAATGAAGCTGAATTCATAAGGTCTTTCTTGGTCCATTTGAGTTATTTTTCCTTAGTTTGCTTTTGTTTATATATATCCTTTTTAGAAGGTTGGTTATAAACTGATTGTTTATCTTGCCTTCCTGCTGACCTGGGTTTAAACAAACAACAACACAAAAGACTTCTTCAGTGATATTATTTAGAATATTTGAACTAGTGCTATCCCAAACATTACACATGTACTCCTGTGTACAGTTCCTTAAAAAGACATTTCTTTTATATGAATTAATTTTGAGCTCTAGCTTATGAGAGCTGAGAGAGGCAGATACCTTCTTGTACAAATAAAGTTCTTGACAATATTAACTTTCTAATTCTACTTTTACAAATTTGTCCCAAATGAAAACTCCCTGGAAGAATGAATTTAATTTCCATATATAAATCAATAGGAACAGTGCCCAATTAGTGCCATTTATGATTGTAGTACGTGTGATGTGGACACCAGTTCATTAGGAAATGAACTGAGACTATCATCTCATTTCACATGGGTCACTGAACAGTAATCAAATGGCACCAGCTTTCACTTATTGCTACTTTGAATTGAATTTGAACTATTGCCCCATGAGAAAGACTATTCTATTTCCAATTTAGGAAAAAAAAGAATTCTAGAATATGAGCATTTAAAGACTTTAGAATATTGGCTTGTACATTATTTTTCTTTAAAAAGTAAAAACAAAGCCCCACACAATCTATAAAATGTCTTCAAAGAAATTTAAGAATAGGATGAAGTATAAGTAGAATTACTTTCTTTTTTTTTGAAACTAGTTCATATTTCTGTCAAGAAGGTGGTCACATAAAAAAAGTCCATTTGACTGTTATCTAGAGTGAGAATTGTAGATATATTTCTCTAAAGACTAAGTTGACTGTTTATGTGATCACATCTGGCAGTATTACCATGGTGTTAATCTAGAAGGAAAGTAAACTTAAACTTAACTGAAATCCATGCAAAATGTCTGTAAGATATATATTTCTGCAGTATATTTGTCCAGTAAGTACTAGTTGTAATGGTGATATAACAAGAAATTCATCTAAATCAACAATAAAATATTTAATTATTTTTGTGATTTTGTAATTGGAAACTCAGGTAAAGGAAGTCCATCAACAAAGCAAGTAGGCATTTTCTCTCTATATCACTGAATTACCTTGAGCATGGAGAAGTCATCCAGCATAACCCAGCCATTATATCAATTGCTGGGCTTGAACCCTTGAACCAAGTTCTGTCTGTTGTTTCTTGCCATGATACTATAATGAATACAGCATTTCAATGATGTTAAAAATAAATAAAATTTTTTTTATAAAATGAATGAAAATTTTATATTATGATCTGAATACATATATAAGTGTATGTATATATATACACATATATATGCATATATATATATATATATATATATATATATATATATATATATACTGTCCCTTGTCTAGCATTGAAAATCTCTACATCATAATGACTACCTTAGGAGCATAATTCAATCACATTATGTTATCACTGATGCAAGAAAATTAAAATTGATATTATCTTAAAAATCCCCAGTGCTGCCATTCTGGATTGTTTCTTTACTTTTCTTATCACATTTTCCAAAGTCTTAAAGTAATATTCCATGATCTTAAAATGGAGTTAATTGGGAATTTTTTTCTGATACCTTGCCTTGCTTATATAATGCATAATAGCACAGTTAAAATTTTATTCTATTAAAGTTAACATATGAAAAACAATGTTGCTTCTAATTTCTATTTCAAAAGAGAAGTTTGTAATTTCTTTCAATTTCAAAACCAAGATTTTCAAAATCTTAGGATGCAGTTAAACTTTTTTAAAAGCCAACAAAATCTATGCAATGTTATTGAAGTAGGAAGAGCATTAATCAGTATGTCCTGTGCTCTTCTTTGTAGTCTCAGCGCCGTGTTACGTTTCACCTCCCTGATGGTTCCCAAGAAAGCTGCAGTGACAGTGGTCTAGGAGACCATGAGCCTGTGGGTAGTGGAACCCTGATCTCACACCCTCTTCCTCTGGTTCAGCCACAGGACGAATTCTATGACCAGGCGTCACCGGACAAGAGGACTGAAGCTGATGGCAATTCTGACCCCAATTCTGGTGAGTTGACCTTTAAAAACTCAATTATGGTATTCTGTTGTTTTTTCCCACCATCTGAGTGCTAAATGATTAAAATTATAGAACTTGAGGGTGAATGTTTCATCTAATACTAGGGTATATTTTGCAACAATCTAAGCCTGGTCAGTCTGGAATTTTAGATTTCAATGTTGATTGCTCAAATCTGAAGGTCTGCTAAAAATGTATCTGGTTTTGGTAAGAAAATTAAGAAAAGAAAACATTTGATAAGGAATTGATTTTCCTATACCATATCCATAAGTGCATAGGTGACGTGACCTTCTTTGGTTGTCCAAATAAGAGTCAAAAACCAGCTATTTTACTCTTCAATGGAGACTATGATATAAGTGAAAATAGTTATCCACATAAATGTCTAGGAACCTAAAGATTTTTGCTTTCCATGCCTTGTATTTCATTATTTGACTTATTTGTTGCTTTACCTGTCTCTCTTCATATATAGAAAGATAGCTATAGATACAAACATACATATAGATAATTATTCATCTTTACAATAATAACCGCCTTCTCTGATGATGTAATGCACATAATTCTATTAGGGCAGTCATAGAATTTAAGCCCAAGGCTCTCTATGTTACCATTTTTCTGACACCAGAATTGTCAAAAAATTTCAAGACTGGGAACATCAGAATATCAAGGTAAAGTGTATTTAAACAGGAACTTTCGGGAGCATGAGAACAATTATTATGTTAACTAATAATATTGGAGATGTAAAATATGCAATCAGAAATCAGTACTGTTCCTTAGATTATATTACTTAGAAGAATGAAGACAACTACATTTCTATATCCATCAATGGACTGTCAGTCATCTGCTTTATAAGTCATCTGGACTAATTGAAAAATATTTGAGTGATGAAAAATACATTAGTAAAATTATACCCATGCATTCCTTTAATATGCCCGAGACTTTTTAAGAGTTAAGACATATTTTCCACTACCAAAAAGAATGGAAGGATTTGTCTGTTCATTCCATCAAGAAAGAGCTTATTGTTATATGAATTTTGTAAAAAGGCAGAGCTTGAGTTTGAGATTCTCAAAGATCATTTAACTGTTTTATGGAGGATTTTGATTTATAGAATAATAAGCATATGTGCCTTTGAAAACATTAAATTCTAAATTCTTGGTAAATCTGTGATATATGCAAGCTATAACAATGGCTAATAGGGCATAAAATACTAATTTCCTATGTGAATCATCATAGTAGATTGAATTAGATGTGCATAATTCATTTTTTTCCTCCAGATAACTTCAAAAGTCAACACAATTTTATTTATTTGTTAATTAATGCAAAAATTTACCTGGCGATAGAAGTATTTCATTCATTGAGTTTGCTTTCATGAAATAAAGGAACATTCTGTAAGATGTTATTTTTTAGAATTTTAATAACTTAATCGGGGACCTTGTATAATGGTTAAATAACAGTAATTGAATCAATATGATACTTGGAAATTTTTTGTTTTAAATAGGGGTTTACTGTCACCTCCCTCCTTTTCTCCCTACTGCCCTTCCTCCTTCCTTCCTTCCTTCCTTCCTTCCTTCCTTCCTTCTTTCCTCTCTCTGCTTCTAGTTAATTTTCTTTTTTATTTGTATCAATGATTAGTTCTTTTAAACATTCTTTTCTTTTTATAATTATAAGTTCCAAATTATCTCCCTCCCACCTGCCTATCCTCCACCCACTGAGAAGGAAAGCAATATGGTATCAGCTATACATGTGGAAATCATGCAAAATATATTTTCATATTAGTTATATTGAAAAATTCAATAAAAATAAGGAAAATGAGAAAATTAAATTTCTATTTCCACTGAGTTCCTCTGGAATGGATAGCATTTTTTCCTTCCCAAGTCCTTTGGAATTATTTGGATCATTTTTTTAAAATCAGAATAGTTAAATCTTTCACTTATTCATCATTACAATAGTCTTGCTATGTTTTTCCCCCTAAAACTACCTCTCTGGTCATTACTTTTAGCACAATGATAATTCATCACAATCACATGCCACAACTTGTCCAGCCATTCCCCTACTGATTACAAGTCCTTGATTTCTAATTCTAAGAGCTATAATAAATATAGGACCTTTTGTCTCTCTTATTTTGATCTCTTTATTGTACTAGTCATCTTATTACTGGGTCAAAGAGTAGGCACAGTTTGATTGCCCTTGGACATAGTTTGGCAATATTCTCTAGAATGATCAGAACAGTTCATAACTGTCTCAAAAATGCATTGCTATACCTTTTTTTCCCCTTCAGCATTTGTTATTTCTGATAGGTATGAGATGGTATTTCAGAGCTGTTTTAATTTACATTTCTCTATTTAAAAGTGATTTAAAACATTTTTATGACTATACATAACTTTGATTTCTTTTTCTAAAAATTGTCTGATAATATTTTTTATCATTTATCAAATGAGGAATGGCTCTTATGATTATAAATTTGACTTAGTTCGCTATATATTTGAGAAATGAGGTCTTTATTAGAAAAATGCTGTAAAATTTTGCCTTCTACTTCATTATCTATGGTACTTTTTAGCATTATATAATTTTCCTGATTGTTTTTAAATTAGACCTATTTTTGGTTTGGTTTTGTTTTGAGATCATGACTGCTAACTTCTTACAGTTATATGTACCACCTTCCCAAATAGAAATATAAACAATTTAACTTTATTGAGTCTCTTACAATTACTCTTTCATGTATACCTTTTTGTACTTCTCTTGAATCTTATGTTTAAATGCCAAATTTTCCATTCAACTCTGGTTTTATCAGGAATGCCTTAAAGTCTTCTAATTCATTAATTATCTATTTTTTTTCTGAAGGATTATGTTTAGTTTTGCTAGATATATTATTTTAGTTGAAATCCTAGCTCCTTTACCTTCCATAAAATCATTCCAAGCTTTGCTCCTTTAAGGTAGAAGTGTCTAAATCTTGTATTATGCCAACTCTGACTTCATGAAATTTGAAGTGTTTCTTTCTGGCTGATGATTGTGTTTTCTTTTTTGATCTGGGAACTCTGTAATTTGGCTATAATATCTCTTAAGGGTTAAAATTTTGTGATCTCTTTCAGTAGGTAATTGAAGGATACTTTCAATTTCTATAAGGTACTTTTCCTTGATAATTTCTTAAAATCATATATCTATACTCTTTTTGAATCATGACTTAGGTTGTACATTCTTAAATTATCTCTCCTCAATCTATTTTACAGGTCTTGTTTTTACTAATGAAATATTTTAAATTTTCTTTTTTAATTTTTTTCATTCTTTTTTATTTTGTTAATGGAGGCATCATTAACTTTTACTATCCCAATTTCTAATTTTTAATAAATTATTTTCTTCAATGAGCCTTTGTATCTCATTTTCCACATTCTGGGCTTTCATCCCATGATTCTAATGCCAGCTCCGTTTCTTTCTCTCACTGCTTAAATAAGTCTAATAAAGATCTGTCCTTAGAGTTCTTCTTTTCTCTCTTTATAGTTCTCTTCCTTTGTGATTTCATCTATTCTCATAGTTTCATTTATCACCTTAGCCAATGAGCAATTTTATCTCATATTTCTGACTCTAGTCCACACCTCTCCCGAATTTCAGTGGCATTTAAAACTGACTTCTTACCACCTATTGCATAACTATATATTCCATTATAACTACAAATGAACACATAAAAAATCTAGCAAAATTTTTTTCTAAACATATTCTTATTTTTTTTATTATTTATACATTTGACTCTACTAGTCTACCAATTACCCAAGATCAAAACTTAAGTCATATGGGGACAATTGTCTTTGTCCCTCTCTCACCCATATGTATTCAGTTGTCAAGTCTTTTCCATTAATTTCACTCCAACCCTAATATATGTAGAATTTACAGGATTATATCATAACTAAAGATTGTGTTATGTTTTCATTGACTCTAGCCTTAGGTCCTTCCTGGACTCTCTGCCTTTAATTTCTTCCTAATTTCAGCCTGAACTAAACATTAATGCCACAGGACCTTCTAATGATCATGTTACTCCCCTACTGAACAATATTCATTATTTCCTTATAGAATGAAACCCAAACTCCTAAGCCTAGTATTCAAAGTCATTTAGAATCTGGCTCCAGTTGATATTGTCTTGTGAATAGGTTTCTGGGCCTTGCCAGTGAGGCCTTGATCATATTGTGGCTAGGAGGAGTCCAGCATTATAATCCAAAAATTCTATTGTAGAGTCATGCAATCAACCAACTTGTATTTATTAAGCATCTTCCATGTTACATGGCTTAAACTAGAACTCAAGTATTGATCTCAATTTAATACAATCTGGGTTCAAGCCCAGCTTCTAACATTTACTGACTGTAATCCTGGGCCAATTACTTAACCTCATGATAAAGTATTTTTTTAGGTTTTTGCAAGGCAAATGGGGTTTAAGTGGCTTGCGCAAGGCCACACAGCTAAATAATTATTAAGTGTCTGAAGTAGGATTTGAACTCAGGTACTCCTGACTCCAGGGCCAGTGCTCCATCCACTGTGCCACCTAGATGCCCCAATGATAAATTATTTCTACAAAATTTCGGAGAAGGTCATAGAATTTCCTTCTCTGAGAGTGCCCTATACCAATGAAATCTCAGATCCAGTCACTATTCACATATGACTAATTTGGAGGATTATTTCTAGGAGCTGGATTATAAAGACTGAATTTAAATCATCTTCTCCCTGTTGGAGTTTATTCTATGGCTGGAGAATTGGAGGCCAAAATATTCACCTGTTAGAAGTACTATGAATGCAGAATCTTTAGAAATTTGGGTAATCAAGAATGCCTTCATTCTGTGGGTGATATTTCGGCAAAGTTTTGAAGGAACTGGAGATTCTGAGAAGCAAAGGTGAGGAAGAAATCTACATATTTGAGCATGTGGAAGTGTATAAAAGTGCAGAGATATGAGAAAGATATGTATGAGGAAAGATAAAAAAAGTTAATTTGGAGCAAAGATTCTGGGAATGAGAGTAATGGAAAGTAAGGATGGAAAGGTAAATCAAAGCAAGGTGATAAAGGGCTTTTTCTACAAAAGAAGGGATTTAATTTTAATTGTAGAATATAAGGGATCCCTGGAGTTTATTGAACTGAGTTTTATAATTAGACTTATGCTTTAGGAGTATCACTGTAACTATTTTGAAGACTAGATTATAGGGGGAAAATATATGATGGAGGGAAACCAATTAGAAACCTGTTACAGTACACTAAGGTGAAAGTCCTTAAACATGAGTGGTATAGAAAAGGGGAAAGGAATGGTATTGTGGAGGCAAATTTGATAAATTTGTAATTGATTGGGTGATAATGAGGAGCAAAGTTGGATGAAGTTGACTCTGAGATTGTAAGCCTGATTAATGAAAATGATGAAGGAGTCTTAATATGAATAAAGAAATTAGGACCTGGAATAGGTTTTAGGAGAAAGCTAATGAGTTCCATTTTTGAACATATTGAATTAGAGATACCATTGGGAAATCCAGTTAGAAATGTCCAAAGCCAGTAGGTATTATAGAACTGGCATTCTCTGAGAAAGACACCACCAGGCTTTGATATAGAGACTGTAAAATCTTTGAAACCAAGAGCTCTTGTTCACTTTTTGTATTTCCTGTGTTTTACACTTGAATTTTAATAATTGCTTGTTGAATTGCCTCACATCATTGCTTTTAGGATGCATATTCTCTTTAATTCTCTGAATTGGATGGCTGCTCCTGATCTCTTAAATTCAGGTTGTGCTTCAGACTTCCCTGCCCTTGCTCACAGCATCTTCCATATCCCAGGTGAACTCTCTCTCTCTCACTACTCCCACTTTGCCTTTTGAAATACTTCTTGAAGTTCAGCTTGAGTGCATCTTCCCCAGGAGATTTTTTCCGATCTCCCTAGCCAGAAAGAAGAATTCATCTTTGGTTCTTTTTGGATCTTTAGCTTAGCCTCTTCTATGAATTTATCACATTTTAATTTATATTATAGGCAGTCATGTCTATTTTATCCTCTTCTTGATTGTACTCTTCTCAAGAATAAGGGACATGGGATCTATTTCTTTGCATCCTCAAGTAATATATAGTATCTAGAATATAATAGCCATTCAATAAATATTCTTTCATTAAAAAGGATCATTGAATGAATGTATTTTATGATTATTTTTATATACAGGAACAATTTTGTGATAGTTATTTCTCACTAGCATAGTAATTATTATTGCTAATGTTAATAACTATTCTCAACCACAATTTGGTCATTATATTAATTGATTGTTGAATTTGGGTATTGAAGATCACAAATAAAAATAACAAATTATTTGATGTTAAAAATATGAGCTAATTAACAACTTGTAAGGAAACCATTGATACAATTTTTAAATTTAAGTCTCTTCATTGGTCTTAATCTAGGAGAGAGATTTGTGAGTTAGAATTACATGCTAAATGAAAAGTTTTACTGGGGGAGAAAAATCCCTGCCACTAATTAAGCTAGCTCAGGAAGACTGAAGTAAAAGAGAAAAAAATTTTTAAAAAATGTTTTTCCTAGTTAACATTGTTCCTCTTGGGGGGGGGGGGTGTGAGAGAAAGGTAAACCTGAAGACAAAAGAGAAAAGTAAGTACGTTAAAATCTCAACATCAGACAAGTCCAAGATTAATTTAGAGATCTCTTGTACTCCTATCCTCAGACCCTTGAGCTATTTCATCAGTTTTAACTTATAGGGAAAAAAATAATTACTACACATACTAAAGGAGTTAGACTGTTGTTTGCACAGTATTGCAATAAATAGTTTTTCTTACATACTGCTTTGTCATTTTAAAGGCAGTAGTTTCTCTAATTATGTACATTCAAAGGAGATTGTCAAGAGGTTTCATATTGGTACCTGTTGTGTTCATTCTCCCCCTGGGATTGTCCTGGACCCTCATGGGTGATCATATCATAGTAGAGCTTAGATTACCGAATCTGTAGCTCCCCAAAGTATTGTCTATGTGAAAGACAACTACAAATACATCCAATCCTATAGTTATTGGAGATTTTGGAAAAAAAATCCAAAGATGACAAGTGGAAACAGATAATTGATATTTTTCCTCAAGTTAATTTATTTCATTTCTGGCAAGAGTTCTTTAATGAGTTTGTTATATATCAAAAACCGCATTAAAGGGCCCTTTCCCTAGTCCCTCAAATCCACATAGACCATTAATTACCAGAAAGGAAAGAACAACATTGTGTCTGTCATAGAGCAGAGAGTTAATAAATGTTTGTTGAAAAGAATTGAATTGAACATTTTTAGAACACTTTACTTTTTAAACACGCATGTTTGCTTTGAGACCTTGAAGAGTATTATTACATCAATATACCATGAAACTTGAAAGGGAAAGTAGGAAATTATGGTAGAGTTTAAACAGATTAACATAATTTTATTTTGAATTTTAAAGGTATCTGATATAGTGTATATTAAAAAAGGAATATCCATAAAAATTTGTGGAAACACTCACACCTATATCCCTTATTACAAGCAAAATTTTCAAATAGTTATCACTTATTTTCTTTTATCTTACTTTTAATACTCATTGCTATCAGGTGTAAACTCCAGAATATCAGTGTATCAAAGACTAGTAAAACAAATGATTCATAAGAGGCTTAGTAAATGCATGTATTTAGATACACACTTCCAAACATGCTTTTTTGGTTCATTTAAATTAATTTATTATAAAAACTAATTTAAACAAAAACTATTTTATTGCTTTAAACCAAAAGAGATGGGTGAGATATATTTTAACTTAATTTTTTAAAAATAATAATGGTATCTGTCAAACAGGAATGTTTTCTTGCTAGTTTTGGTATATATTTAATTAGTTTCAAATAAATTCTGATTCATGGAGCATTTGCTTTGAGTGTTTTCCATTGGGAAACACAGTATGTTTAAAGGATTTAAATACTATGCTTTTAACTTTGAGGTAGTTCAATATGTTGGAAAAACATGCCTCCTAGTGTAAAACAGCAGTAATGTATATTTTTATGGGTTTACTCATTAAAATTGCATATCATAGGTGCAACCTGCAAATGTGATTTATTCATCTCCAGGAAAATAGAAGGAAAGTCTACAAACTTAGCAGATTTGTATCTATTGTTATTTCAGTAGAAAAAAAAACAAAGAGAAATAATAGCATTTATACTCTTCAATGAAAAAATCCAAATAGCTTGATGATTTCAATCATTACTTAGAAATAGGAGACAAATAGAATTTCTTAAGAGAGACTCACAATCACTATGAGTTAGGAAGGTCACTTCTTGACATTACCATTAAAATGTATTTATAATTTCACAGGTGCAAAAAATGGGGTTGTATATTAAGAAGACCTACAAATTCACATAAGAAAAATTAAATTATTGGCTAGAATTCCACAAATAAATTATTAATGCAATTTTGGTCCACCTACAATTTCTACCATCTTAAAATTATTTAGACACATATATGAACCCCCACATGTTAATAACCCTAATCTATTAGCACTTTAGTAAAATGATGTCAAGGGAATTAAATCATAATGTAATTGAAGTAATAAAAAGGAATATTTCTGTGGCAGTGCTTTAATTATGATTAAAATTCAGAGTACTGGCAAAGCTGTCTCATATTACATTTGATCTTATGACAGGGTCCCTTTTGGAGAAGTTAATCCTTTCTTGCAAAAAGATTTGGTTCATAGCATCTCTGTCACCAAGCCCATTAAGTAATGGTTCTTTAACCTTGCAGGCTAGTTTGACCACATAATTCTTCATTCTTTTTCCACAAAACCTTTAATTTCTATTTTGTAATACTAAACTTGTACTGACTTCTAAGTTAGAAATACCCTTATCAAGGCTTCTCCTCTTTGTCCTACCTCTACCCCAACCCTAGAGGGAGCTAGGTGATGCAGTGGATAGTACACCAGCTTTGGAGTTAAGAGGATCTGAGTTCAAATGTGTCCTCAGAAACTCGATTCTTGCTAGCAGTGTGACCTTGGGCAAGTCACTTAACCATGATTGTCCCCCTCCAGGGCCATCTCAGTCATCCTGATTCATATCTGGCTACTGGATCAAGATGGCTCCGGAGGAAAAAAAATGAGGCTCTTGACTTAGCATAACACCCCCTCACTCAAATCCAATCACTTAATGTCATGGCATCACCTCCCTGATATCATGATTTTCTTCAAGAATGAAGAACAAACATCATCACTTTCATTCCAACCAACATAAGTAGCATACGTGATTTTTATATAGGGGTACTTCAATGAATGCATTAGATTTCAAATACTTTTATTTCAAGATCCCACCTCAAGTAAAATATGTTGTATTTCCACACAAAGTCTTTCAACCTATAGGGAAGAGAGGAAATGTTATTTATTACAATATTCATTATACTCCTTTATGTCCATAACATACAGATTTATAGTATATATGTTTGGTATATACCAAACATGGTATATGTATTCTGGCAAATTTGATGGAATGTCCCCTCCTTATTTTTTGACCAGGAGAACTATAGGGAAAAAAGTTAAACTAGAAATTAAGTCAACCAGAATCCATTAAACAGATGTTAACTGTTGAATTCAATCAGAATGTAGCATTTATGTCTCTACGTGTAAAGTGAAATGGATAATTAAGATTAATTATTTGAATAATGACTCCTCTTTAACATCCAATTCCATTTTTATTCATATCAGATATTTCAGAAGAAATGCATTATTTGGTTTTTTTAATCCTAAATTATCCAGATAAGTGAATCATTTTTTTCTACCTTCCTTCTGATACTTTCTTATAGAGAGCAATGTCATTAAGAAAATTACTAATTTTGGGAATGAAGAACATTAGAGTAAAATAAGGGACATTTCTATGACTTTTTTTTAGAATTGAACAAAAAGTATATACATAAATTTCAATACTAAATATGCTTTGATTCATTTGGATGAAAAGCCAAACCTTCATGAGACACCTTAAAGCTTCCAAAAGAAAACCACAGAGTGTGACAGACAACTTGTACTTTATAGATGTGTACCTTAACATCATTTAATGATTTCTGTGTATCCATGTGCTTACAGCAAACATTCTTCTTGTCATTCAAAAAGCTTAGTTAGTCATAGCAATCAAATATAAGGAGAGATATTACATATTTGACCATTAAATCCCCTTTATCACTTCATCAAAATTAAAATGACATAAAAGCATTTTTAGCTTAAATATGGGGGCAAATATGTAATCATAGTCCCTCTAAAAAGTAGGCAGTGATTTTATTGATTTTCTTCTCTTGTGTTCTGGCATAAGGTTATTTCTTCATACCTGAACACATGAATGAAAAGTATTATGTTTGAATTAAAATTAAAATTTCAAATAATTCACTCATTAAGAAAAGATGAAACACAAAGAAATCAGTTCTAAAGTTAATGTCACTGAATGTACTTAAAAATTTTATATCAGATCTTGTACATGAATCAAATCTACAAGTTATGGGGTACAGTAAGGGGTCTGGAGTTGGCAAGAAGCATTGCGGTGAAGTAAAAATATGTCTAGGTTCGGAGGTAAGGATCATTTTGAAATTGTTTCTTCTAATATTCTGTAGGATAGGAAGTGTAAACCTAGTTAGAATTATTTTTAAAATAAGAAAACATTTTCAGTGAGAGCCTAAAATGCATACTTTTTCACAAAAAATACAAGCATTTTAGTATATGTACTTAGGGAAATATATATTTTATCTGGTCAAAGACTATTCTCGAAATTTTTTTACAGATTTTCAGATTTACTGCACATATTTTGAGAATCTGCTGAATGGCCTTTGGATAAATGAATGCCCGAGTGTCTCAATGAAAGTATAAGCAAAATGATACACAGACAGATAAAAATTTATGCTCACTATAAATGCTCAATATTGAATTGAAACTTTTAAATATTCCCAAACTGTCATCTATTCAAAAGAATCTGTCACAATTTGTTTAGAAGATATCTATATTCGAAACCAGGTTTCATGTCTAGCATAAAAGAGAACAAAACTCTATTATACATTTTAGCATTTCATCACATTCAAATTTCCCCCACCAAAAGCAAAATTTATAATAATTCTGATTGTGAAAACTGGCTTTCTTTTTCTTTCTTTTTTGTCTTCTTGAGTAAGGTCAAATATTTAACTTAAAAGAAATAACTATAGAAAACAAAATCACAAAAGCGGTCAGCACTAAGTTAATCTGATAAGTTTTGCATTCAATAAACTCTAGAATCACAGCTCAGAATTTATATTTCCCCTTAAGAATTAGTGACTATTTCCTTCCTTCCTTCCTTCCTTCCTCCCTCCCTTTCACTATTTTACATAATTTGAATAAAGAAAAAGAAGTCTCCTAACTAGTCATAGCATAAGAATTTCAAATTTGTATGGTTATATTTCTGCTTTCTGTGATTCAAATTTTCTTGACTTTTTTATGTCCCTAGCTTAGAATTCATATTCTTTGTGATCACCCACTATGCAATAAAGTATAACATTTGATTATACTTGACAATGTCCTTGAAATTCACTTGGAAAATATTGGTAGAACAAACTAATTAGCATCTTTCTGGTAGAATACAGAAAAGAAAGAGTTCTTATGAGGTTATCCAATTCATACCTCTGTTTCCAGGTAGGGTTGTGTTATATAAAGAACACTAGATATCTCACTAATACATTGACAGATACTTTTCTCTGCCTTTCACAATAAAAGAAGCTGATTTTGATTTATAAAAATAATTCTTTAATACTTTTCTTCAGCTATTTTGAGGACTGCTACTACATCTTTATACTTGGGATGTATTTAGGTCATTTGGAACACTGCTAAAGAGTCTCTAGGTTTGAATTAGAGCAGAGTATTCTCAATAGATCCCATACTTCAGTAGTTTGGCAGAGCTGTCTTCCTTTAGGCTTCTGGATGAGGCTCAGTGTCTACCTATTTTCTTTGGTTCTTCCTTGGCACTATTAGTTTGGGGAATTTGAGGTTTTAGTGAAGTGAATATTTCTTTTATTCCGAGCATCTCATATAAAACACTGCCTATAAAACCAATCCTTATTTTTATGTCAGTGAAGTCAGAAAATATCCATGTGAACCTTCTTTATATGTAAAGTATTTTTCCATTCATTGTTCAAAAGGTAAAATCTCCCCTAAACCCACCACCTTAATAAATGTATGAGTTTTAGGCAGTAGTAAAATAAAAATAAATCTATGGTCTTTTGGAGCTTTAGAAATGAATTAGATCTGAGGATCTAAGAAATAGAAAATTGCTTTCTTAGATCCTTAGATCTAAGAAAAACTACATGCTAAGCATAATTCTGATTCATAAATATACAGTAAAAAATCCTTTCATATAGCAAATGTCTGAAGTGTTCACCTTTTAGATTAATAGTGTTATACTAGCCTTTTACCAAAAGAAAATTTTATGCTGTAGATAGTGTGATTTGAATTGTGTGTATCATTATAAAAATCAAATTGTGTAATAGTGTGTATCCCTTCCATATAATTTTATTTCTAAGCAGCAAGCTTCACTCATATTCATCTCTTTCCCTGCATTGCTCTTTTACTCCTTCCTTTCTTTCATACAGTTATGATCTGAGGATTTTATTGCTTTAATTTCTTGTTAAACAGGTTTAAACAAACTACTTATATAAATTAGTAAGATAAGGACACTAGAAGATGCTTTTTATTTGGTGACATAATTTTGGGACATTAATTGATACTAATATGAGTCAACCATCACCCACAACAGAGCAAAACATAGGAGATGGATATGTGATATCAGTCAGAATCTTTAGAAAACCCTTGGAAGCACAGTATTCATTATCTACCTGGGATCTTAACGCAGCTTTCTCTTCACTACTCTATATTGCCTTTATATTGTATATACTTGTTATCCCAAAAGGCTTAGAATAATATGTTACTTAAGTTTAAAATTTCATCTGCAAAATTTAAACCTGAGAGTTTAAACTACCTGTTCAAGCTTAACAGGAAAAGGTAAATTTGACCCTCAAGGTACTGAAGATTCCTGGTTAGTATTCTTTCAATATATATTTTAATAGCTTTTCTGTATCTCCAATTCTGAAGCCTTTTGTAATCACTAATTTAAAAGGTGAGGATTGAACGTTAATGAATGTCTGGTATGTCATAGTAAAAAAATTCAAAAGAACCACTCTCCACCCCCCCACATGAGCAAATATCTTCTATCCTTATAAATATTGAACTAAATTGGGGTGAGTTATTTAAGACAGAAGATAGCCAAACACTGAGGTTTTGTTAATAATTTTAGATGGTCATGGGAGGCTTGTAAAAACTTGAGACATTTTTAAAAAATTCATTCAGATCAAAACATAAGTATTGCAATTAAATAAGAATTATTTTGACAGCTCTTTTGCCTCTGTATTATATTAATCTCATAGGAAAGGGATAAAGAAAATTGTCTTGACTGTTATTATTATTGCAAACTAGTAGAAAACCATCCAGTAATATATTATTCTGAAACTGAGTCTGGGTTGGCAAATACAGCATAGCTATTAAGTAAAGAAGAAAGATAATACATATAGAGTTTTTAGGATCTTTCCTATGATATATTAGGGAAATGATAAAATTTTTAATATTCCAGTAACACATGGACACCAATACTTCTGTATAACAAGAGTTTTTATTATGTTTGTATCTGACATTTTAAAAATGTCTTTAAATTCCTTTTTTCTTCTATGATATAAACCTTTAGATAGTTTTTCTTACTCATTTAAAACATTGGTTATTCCAAAAGTATTCATCACCTGCCCATGTAGGAAAGAATGGTTCTAAGTGTCTTCCCAATCGGGATCACTATTGCCCAGAGAGCAAGATAAAGGCAAATATATTAAAATTAAAGCCCATTCCCTTTTTCATCATAATTAATTTGAGTGAGGAGGTGGTATCCTCTTATAAATTTCAGAAACATAATAATGTAAGTAAATTCCTAATCAGTGACTTCGATTTCCAGACAAGTGACAGCTATGCCCAGAGAGCCATTGAAAAGATTCCTATTAGATGTAAAAGGATGATTTTTAACTGATAGGATAATATGCAAAATAATTCAAAGATTTCAGGGTATATTTTCAAATCAGTGACAAAACAGTTAACTTCAATACCAGTCCTTCAGAGAATGCTTTGAATTCCTTTTTATTCCATTAAATATTTTAGATAGGCACCCTTCTTATCCTAAAACTTGCCTATCAAATAACTGCATTTAGGAATTGAGACTTGGGTCAAGTTTGTATGTGAAATACATACTCTGTGTGCTCTTAGATGCCTCAGTCTCTGAGATATAGAGTGTCTCTGTACTTTTATCCTCTGTAAAATGAGTATAATAATGCTTACTTTGTATATATCCAGAAGTTTTTGTAAGGAAAGTGTTTTGTTAATCTAAAACAGCCATGTAAAAGTTTGATTAATATTATTATTGTTGTGACTGTTAAAACAAAAAAATACCCAATAGTGTCCTTTTTATTATTAAACTCCAGGAAGCTTGTCAAACTCCCAGCAAATATAAAGTTCATGTTTCCAAAGTTGAAACATAAAAATGATTTCATCTATTTACAATCTTAAATGTGGAGTGAATAGTCTTATATAAGAATTGTGAGGCAATGACTTTAGCCTTATCCTCACTATTAAAATGATGCATGAAAAACCCGTTTGTTCTACTGATAGAACTGTTGAATAAATTATCAGGTGCCAATTCTGCAGAGTAGGCTGTCATATGGACACTTCATTTACCGTTTAGCTTAAGGCTAAATAGGACAAACAGCAGAAGCCAAGTTTACAATAACTTTGAAAAATGAATGAGGCAACATTATTAAACCGACTGTTCAATATTTGTAAGAGATTTTTTTGATAAAATTGTATTGTCTCATTGACAATACTCCTAGAGCCCAATAAATATTACAGAGTTTCTCTTTGATATTTTTCTTTTGGGGTCAGGTCAAAACTTAGATTGCTAATTGATTATTACTGTTCTGGAGTTTTCTATTCCAGGGGGAAAATACACTAATACATATGTAAAGTAAAGAAAGGTAGAAAATGGGAGAGGGTAGAATTGAGATTCTATCCTGCTGGATCAAGAAAAAGTGCACATGTAGAAGAGTTGCCTTTAAAAAACAAAAAGAAAGAACACTCCTTTAAGCGGTTAAGGAAAAAGGGGGAAGAGAGAGAGGTAGAGAAAGAGAGAGGGGTGAGGAGAGAGGGTCCAAGGGAGGGAAGACGGGGAGATGTTTTGAACTAAAGAGAAGAGAAGGAGTTCACATTTAATGCACTTTATTTTCTTTTTAATAAAGGAAGAGACAATTTTTCAGTTGAGAAAGTAGAGGGGAAAGTAGTAGATATGGAAGGCTTGAGAAAGGAAGAGAAGTTTTGGAATATCTTCTGAGGGAAGTGATCTAGGGAATCAATTAGAGAAGAAAAAAAGGATTGCCTTTCTGCATCATGATTGGATGACATGAATTTGTACTAGTATTCAGACAGTAGGATGATATAATTTTCTTCAACTTAGTTAGATGGCTACTGTATAAGGAGCAAAGGACCATCCTTGTCTAAGGTCTTCGGGTTTGAAGTTTAACTTCAAAAGATTAACAATGGTACAATGGGGTGAAGAATAGAGATAGTGTTAGTTGAAGCTAACTGTTGGATACAGTTGGACAGAAAAGAGTTTAGTAAGATCAGGATAGTGACCCAAGAAATAATGGCAAGATAGAGGAATGCCAAAGCTTATTAGAGAAGTGAATAGTTTTATGGATGAAATAGAGGACCACAGGACTTAAGGAGGTTATGGAAATGGGAAGTTAAGGAGTTTGAGAGAACGTGTACATGAATTAAAGTCCCTTGGTATTGGGGTAGGAATTGGACAGAATGAAAAGAAAATGGTAAACCAGATAATGATCTAATTTTTTTTTAAAATAGGATAATTATCTGGAAGTCAGTATACTACAACTGCCACTATATAAATTAGTTAGAAAATTTTGCTTTCATGCATTTCAAAAGAGAAAAGATTACTGAGTGAAGAACATAAAGGGAGAGTCTGGTAGTGACAATGGGGTAGAGGAATATTTGCTCAGGAATATTCTTATTTTCCCTAGAGAATCAGTGTGATTGCGGTGTAAGAAGTAGAGTTGAAGTTGGAGGGTATAGATGGTGATACAGTATCATTCTATAGGAGCCAAGTCTCTGTGAAAGTTAATAAACAGCAAACTGTGAGAAAAAAGGTCTAAATGGAAAGGAAATTTGTGGTGGAATGAGAATTCCAGAAGGCAGTGGAAAGGATAGACACATTTGAATTGAGACACAGATAGTTTGGATAGAGGGTGATGGGAATGAGAGAAGAAAGGAAGAAAACATTTTTCTCCTAACTAGTCACTCATGAATTGTTATAGTGATGGGAGAGAATCATAAAAAGTCATAGTGAAAATTTTGGGTGGGAGATAGGGAGATCGAGACTGTATAAGGAGAAAAATTTAGGTAGGGTAGAGTAGCTAAGTATATGTCAGAGGTACAATAGAAATCAGGTTTTGCAGGCTCCAGGCTCAGCATTCATCCAACACACCAAGCTGCTTATCAATAATAAAAGTTCTCAAATGCTTTGACCTGTATCTTAGGATGTCCTTTGAACAATTTCATTTCCTACATTTGAACATCTTTCTGTGGAACACATTTTCTGTTCTCTGTTTTGAAGCTTTCCAGGCTTGGACCTCCCTCAATTTAGAAAGGCATTTACCAGCTGATAATGAAAGAGACAATATATTGTGTGGAAAGTAGTCAAGTGATTCTAAAATAAAATCTATGGCTCTAATTTACTAATAAGACCGTAATTTATCTATAAAAGGAAAGATTGAACTAAATAATCTCTAAGGTTCCTTCTAACTCCAATAGTGTTTTGTAATGTAGGATTTTGAAAAAACCAAATCACTCTGTCAGATAGCACAGTTTGTTATTCCTCCCATTACCACTATTAAATTGCTTTTGGGACTACTGTTGGATTGAATGCTTTTGGAACTTCTTTGTAAATTCTCACAGATTTCTGAATGCTAGGCTTGAGAAATACAGTAATTTGCATTAGAAAGTAGAGATATATGATGTTGAATGAAAGACACTTTTACACTAGCCTAAAAAAAGAGAATATCATACATGAAAGGGAGAAAAAATATTTTCAATGAAGAGGGGCAATTAGTTTGACTTACTTGAAAATAACTATTCTTTCCACAAATAATTAGAAGGTCAAAAATGAGCAAAAAGGATTGTTTTTAAAAAGCCATTTCAAAAAGCTATCCTTTGAACAAAGGGAAAGTCTTAGTAAAGAAGGATTAAATGTTCAGTCAACTATATTGGGGGAAGGGAGTATTTTTACTGAAAAAAAAAGGATTTCTGCCTGTGAAACCCCCTGCAGGATGAAGCTGAAGTATAGGGAGTTGCTGACAGAATTAAAGAAGGTCTTAGATAGGAGAGTATGAATAAGACAGGGAAATCAGAAAGTTGGTAGAAATGATGTAGTGTTGAGAGTTAACCCTAAAGAATTGAATTGTAAGACGTGAGTTTGGCATTACAGATAAAATGATAGTTACAATAATAGTACGGAACATACATAAAGGAGATTTGAAGTATGCATAATTTAAAAATAACTGGGATAAGTAACATGCATAGTAAGAGAAAAAATTTAATCCTTTATGAAGAATTTAGCAGACAAATCAGTAGAATAAAGTAAGATACCTAAAGCTTAATAGCACAGACCTCCTGGTTATGATCTCATATTCCTGTGTTTATGGCTCATTTAGCAGCATCATTTATTGGCTGAGTTAGTTGTGGACTCCAGAATCATATGAAAAAGATTTTAATAACTAAAGTGAAGTAGGCCATAGACAATAAAAACCTAAAACTCTCTATAAGATGCTCAGGGGCATCAGAAACATACTAGGCTATCTAAAAACAGCTCCCACATTTATAAATAAGGGCCACAAACTATATAATTAAATTCAGTCTTCATAGCCATATTATATGCTAACAAAAAGATGTTTATTTTGGCAATGATCAAAATATGAAGCAAAGTTATGACTTAATCTCTATATACGAAAGTATGTATTTGTGAATGCATATTTATCAGCATACTCCTATAAATAAACTATTTCCTGGAACTAAATTAGGAACTGAGAGATGCATTAGCATTTCTAGAACCCTAAGTTGCCTCTCTACTTATGTGGAGTAGTATAATGTTAGATAACCCATATATAAGTGCTTTGCCTTCTGGAAAATAAGGTATTAGTTATTATGATCTCAGAAAGCCAGGTTAATTTTAGATAGAAAATGATAAGCATACTGACATTAGTTAAGTACATTATTATGACCTATAAGTGTTGATACTATCTCCAGGTTATATGATAGGCATAAAAAATAAACAGCTTTTTGAATTTATTCCAATTTATCCTGGGTATGGAAACTGTGAAAATATTTCACATTTGCTGAACCATGTCTGTCACTACAAAAAGGTAAATGGTTGTTTTTCAAGTACCTAAATTAAATTTTTACCTTATGTTCCCTACCTTAACATTATTTAATCTTTTTTAAGATCTTGGCATTTTGCTATTTTGGTACAAATAAATTAACAAATTGATAACAAATTGTATTAGAACCCTAATATTGTATATCATTCACAAGAGTACATGGAAAAAGTACCTTTAGTTTCTGAGGTTATAAATTTCCACTGAATTACAAAATCAATTTCAATTTTGAAAGAGATCTCAGTAATTTCTAATCCAGTTTATAAAGCACCCAAAATGAATCCCCTTGATACCATACATGATCAGTGATCATCCAGCTTTTATGTATATATCTGTAATGACAGAGAACACACCATCTCTTGAAATAATACATTCAGCTTTGGGAAAGGTTAAGTTGATGGGAAATTGTTTTCCCCTATGTTAAGTCTCTTTGAGATTATCACTTATTAGTTTGATCATTACCTGTAGGAACAAGCAACACAAGTTTAAATCTTCTTCATATGTCATCCCTTCAAATACAGACAGAAGAGATCAGGGGCACTATAAAAACATCTCAATTTCTTCAGACATTCTTCATATATTATGACCCTATATCATTCTTGAAGTCTTCCTCATGAAATTCTTAAGGTTAATAACAGTTTTCATCAAACATGTTATCCAGGACTAATATGGTCTGATAATATTACCAGAGTTACCACTTTATACGATGAAGAGCAGATTAATTTTTTAGCTGCCATATTATAATATTGACAAATGCTGAGTTTTTAGTTCATGGAAACTAATGAACATATATGGATGTTTTGCAGTCTAGTCATGCCTCTCTCGTTTTTGTACTTGGGAGGTTGACTTTTGGAGTCCAAGTTCAAGACTATATTTATTTCTGTAAATTTTGAACTTGATTTGCTTTAGTGTTTTAAGCAAAGATAGAATTTTGAATATAGAATCAATAATTTGCAATGTTGACTTTGATTCTCAGGTTTGGGTTCTCTACAAATATAACAAATATGCCATCTATGTATTTGTCTAGGTCAAAAAATAAGAATGTTAAACAGTGACAAGTCAAGTATTTTTACATGGTACACTGTATTTAAACATCCTCCCTGTCATTGAATCACTGTATCTGTCTGTTCATTTACTTCTAAATCCTTTAATTGTAGCTTTATATCTTTACCATAAGGATAACATGAGTGATTTTCTCAAATGCTTAGATAAAATCTAGCTATATTATATATCAATAAGATTTTTCAGATGCATCAATCTTATAAGAGGAAATTAGTTTTATTTGGCTTGAACCAATCTTGATGAAACTGTGTTCTCAATCTGCTTTTCTAACTGTTCACTAACTGGAGCACTTTTTTTTAGCATTAGCCATTATCCTACCTTCTACCCCAAGTAGGTTTTATCTTTTCTTCAATCCCCATTCTTCTAGACTGAAAAAGACTCCTTCTTTGAGCAAGGAATGGGTTACCTGTCAGCATCCATGAAGAAGAGAAGAATTTATGACCAAACAAGAGATAGAGAACATTATGAAATACACAATGGATAATTTTGATCACATAGAATTTAAAAGTTTTTACATAAATGAAACCAACCCAACCAAGATTAAGAAAGCAGAAGGATGGGAGCAAATATTTCTGATCAATGTATCATTTCTAAAATATATAGAAACTTGACTCAAATTTATAAGAATACTAGTCATTTCCCCATTGATAAGTGGTTGAAGGATATGAACAGGCAATTTTCAGATTATTATTTTAAAATATCTATAGTCATTTGAAAAATATTCTGTCACTATTTATTAGAGAAATGGAAATTAAAACAACTCTGGGGTACTCCACACTTATCAGATTGGCTAATATGACAGAAAAGAAAAATGATAAATGTTGTACATGTGGAAAAATTGTAACACTAATGTATTGTTGGAGTTGTGAACTAATCTAACCATTCTGGAGAGTAATTTGAGACTGCTCAAAGGGCAGTCACATTGTGCATTCCCTTTCATCCAGCAATACCATTATTAGGTCAGTATCCCAAAGAGATCTCAAAAAAGTAGTGTTATTACTCGATGAGAGGGTATGTACAGTGTCATTTCCCTTTGAACATAGTTCCAATTGCTCTCCAGAATGATTGGATTAGAAATGCGGCTTGACATTACAGAATTAAGGGGTTCTCTCATTGGGAACAAGGCATAATTGAGCTTTTCTGAGAGGGAGAGAGGGAGGGAGGGAGGGAGGGAGAGAGAGAGAGAGAGAGAGAGAGAGAGAGAGAGAGAGAGAGAGAGAGAGAGAGAGAGAGAGAGAGAGAGAGAGAGAGAGATTTCACACTTTTCACACTTAAGGGGAAATTTTCCAAAATCTCTAGATTAGCAAGGTGGAAAAGGAAATGTGATGAAGAATGCCCATTCCTCTCATGTCTTCCCAGAGTCCTTTCCTTCATCAACTTAAAGTGGGGTTAACCTCTTCCATCTTCTCAAAGTCAGAAGCTAACTCCATACTTGAAGAAAACTTGAAATTTGAAATTTGGCCAGTCCTCAAAATGATTAAGGAAACTACTGAGAACTGAAGCTCTCTGTCTCTCAACATTATTACCTTGCCTTGCTTGTAAGATATAGGTTTTGTCTTCACCAGTAAGGAGAGAGTGTTATATCAGTGCTTTGAGACAGGAATTATACATACTTGGCTTTTGTTTTGATCTTCAGTATGATTGAGTTATTCTTAGTAGACCATGTTTTGTTTTGTTTTTGTTTTTTGTCTGTTTATCCTCTTACTTCTTTTTATTTTTATGTTCGATACATGGTTTTTAAAAATCTAAATCGGTTGATGATTTCCCAGTGCTTATATAGTAGAAAGACATCTTCTCATTTGCAATTTCATTAAGAAGTATCTATCCCAGTCATAATTATTACCATTTGGAGAATAGCTCATCTCTTTTTCGCCATATTTTTCCTATAGAACTATTGATATGAATTTTTTGAAATACATCCTCAGTCTCCTCATATTTTAAGACTATGATACTAAAAAACTTTGTTATAAACACATTTCAAATAATAGGCAATATTTTCACAGATTTACAACTTTATGAAAAGAAGAATTGTCTACTTTGTTTCTCCCCTTTTGTTTTTAACTTATAGGTTTTCCATCTTTCAAAATTTCTAAGATGGAATAATTACTTCCTCCTTCTTCATTGTTTATAATACAGCATCAGTTTCACCCTATAGTTGAGGATCAGATCCTCAATAAAATTTCCCTAGAATAGATCTTTTTCTATTAGAAGTAAAAATTTATTTTGGTAAGCCAAGAAAATGTTAGTTTCTCTGCTTTTGGAAAAAAAAAGGAGAGAGAGTTGGAAAAAGTAATATAAGTAAAGATTCTCATCACAATTGTATCATACTTTTATTGCTAAGCTCATGAATTATTTCCTATCATTTTCCTTTTTCTGACTATGTGGTAATAAACCACAATGATAATAAACTACAATGATAATATCCCCTTTATTTCTGCCTTCATTTGTCTTCATAAATTTTGACCATTCTGATTTTCTCTTCTGATTTCTGAATTGTTGTCTCCTCCTCCTCCATACCTTTCATTCCAGGTTGAGCTTTTTTTTTTTTACTTGACAATACTTGTGGGTCCATGTGGATCCACAGCATCTTTCTTTGTCAGACAAGCAGGTACTTCCGCTTTATATTGTCCAGCTTTCCTCATTGGGAAGAACCTCATATTTGCTTATGTGTCTCATAACTTCCATGCGTTAATGTTCTTTCTTCCATATTTCCCTTTGATTATATTTTTCCAGTCTTCTGACGTAGGCCAGATTTTCCCTCTGCCACTTTAGTTGTTTTAGTTTCCTTTGTTTTCATATTGAAAACTATTTTTCCTATTTCCATCTTTCCTTTTTAACTTCTTTCCCTCTTTCCTTCCTTTCTTCCTTCCCTTTCTCCTTGCCTAACTTTCTTCCTTTCTTCCTCTGCTCTTCCTTACTTTTCTCCTTTATTCATACCTTCTCTCCTCCCTCTATCCCCTTTTTCCTTTGTTTGTATTCTTTCATAAACTTAACATTGGAGAAGTGTGACTTTAATGTTCCCCTCTGCTTCACCATTTATTTTCTCTTCTAGAAAGGCAATCACCTTTGAACACAGATATAAATACAGCAGATAGAGAAATATTCCAATATCACATATTTTATACTGCTCACTAAACATATGCTTTGCTGTAAGAATTCAGTCCTTTTAACTCTTGATAGTTGCTCCATTTTTGGTTTACTTTCTCCAAAAGTCCATTTTTCTGACTGAAAATTTATATAACCCTATTGGGATTTTCTCAGCAAAGATCCTGGAGCGGTGTGTCATTCCCTCTCCAGCTCATTTTGCAGATGAGAAACTGAGATAAATACGGTTAAATGATTTGCCCAGGATCATACAACTGCTAAGTATCTGAGACTGAATTTGAATTCAGGAAGAGAAACCTGATTCCAAGCCCAGTATTCTGTTCCCTGTACCACCTAGTTGCCCTTCAGACATAACTAGATACATATTAATATATTCTGCATAGTCCTTTTATGATTATTATCAGTTGTAGCAACAAATATCTAGGAATTTTATTTTTTATCTCAGTTGCCAATAAAACACAAAACACAGAGGTAATGTGACAACCAAAAAATTAATTTACTAATGTAGAAAGCCCATTTTTACCCGTGTTTACTATCTACAGCTGCTAAATTAGCCAGGATGCTATGTAGAAATAGGCATCCTCTCCTTCTTAAAGTAGCAGGAAAATCTGAGGTCTGATTAATCATCAAAAATTGGTCTAGTATTTTCTTGTTCCTTCCAAGGTACTCTCCATAATAGGCAACAATAAATTTTAAGAAAATCTCATTAATCTTCATAGCAGGCTTTGAGTTGAACATTTAGCAAGTATAATTAGCTTTTCTTTGCAAAAGAAAAAAAGGAACCACAGATATGTTTAGCAATTTTCTGAGTCACACAAAGAATTCTTAGAATCATTGACAATAAGACCAAGAAATTCTCCATTCTAGTCCAGAGCTATATGTACTGAATGTTTTCCTCTATGTTGTGGTCCTGTCTTATGAATATAATGCTGTAACCCCAGTTATAAAGACACTTCAAATATAAAGCACTGTTTTCACAGGATTGCAACTTTTTAGAAACATGCAAATGACCCCTATGTGTGCCTTGAAAACTGCACACAAAAACAGTGAAAAATAGAATTATATATTTCTCTCTTTTTTGTTGCTTATAATTTTACAACAATTAAAGAAAAATTTTTTAAAATGAAAGTTAAATGTTCTCAAGTAAATTAGAATATACCCTGGATCTTGAAAAATAGCTTTAGTTTTTTAAAAAACAAATTCAGAAAGAACATTTACTACATAAAAGTTAGTTGACTTCTCAAGAAAAGTTAAAGACTCAAAACTTTATGGTTTCTTCAAAATATTATTTTAAATGATTAAGTTAAACTTGAAGTTAGAACATCTAGTCCTTTCATCTAAATTTAATGTCCTATGATCTTTTTTGGTTAAGCAACTCTTCCTGTATTTTTAGGACTATATAGTAATGTCAGTCATGATTGCATTATTGCATATAAAATGTGAAGACAATTGAGATTGAATTAGAGATAACTTTATTTGTAACAGTTCCATTTTTAAAATAATTGGAAAGAGGAATTGAACCTTCTATGATGTACTTCTTCAAAGTTAAAATAAATTGCATAATAACAGAATTATTTTATATTTTTTGTTATTTTTTGTCAACTGAATATAAAGGAACTCAAGAAATTTATTCATTGGAAATAATAAACTATAACATATGTTTTTAAATTGAAATTTCTTTTTAATTAATAAGTATTTTACTTTTACTTTTCCCCTTGGAAAAATAACCATGGTGCTTTTAACAAATCATAGTCAAGGAAAATATTTTTCTTCATGATAAAATAATATAGAATTAGAAAAACAATATTTTGTTTATTCTTAAAGAGCAAACCAAATTGTCTTAAAATTCTGGAATTCTTGTTTTTGAATTATCCAATATAAGTTCAAAATTCCTAACTTTGAGAAAAATATATCTTTATTTATATATTTGATGTTTAATTCACCCAGTGTTCAAATACTTCCAGAATTTGTACTTGATATTTAACACTGTTTTCAGTCATACTGGCCAAGTTAAAGACTTTGAAGAATATAGCAGATTGATGCAGCAGCTGCTGTCAGCCTGAATATGGCAATTTCATCCTATTTTTAAATTGAATAACCACTAAAAAATCAAGGGACTTACATTGAGATACTTTGAAAGTAAAGGGAAAACCTATAATTTCTCTGTTAAAAATAAATAAACCATTGAGATTTTAATTGGATATAATAAGATTTCCTAAAATATCTAGTATATGCCAGGAACTCTACCTAGGTATTAGGGATATATAGGCAAAAATAAAAACTAGTCATTGTTCTGAGGAAGTTTGCATTCAATTGAGTAATGTAAATTTTAATGCAATTTTTGTAAAAGACAGTTTTTTTTGGATTTTGGATTCTTTTCAACAAAAATTTTTCTGTAAAATTTTGTCTAGTTCTAAAGATATGGTTCTATGATCCTCTCGTAACACTGTGGGAGTTAGCCTGAGAGTTTATCAAACATCAAAGTTATTCAATCTAATCTATATAAAGAATGAATTTTTATTCAGATATGAATAGTTTTTGGCTTTGTTGTTGTGTTGTGTTGTACTTTCATTTTTTTTTTTTTGTTCTACACTTCTCACTTTATTCATGATCTTCTGAAAGGAGCTTTGAGTTTTGATATGTAAGTTAAATTTGGAGAGGTAGAAAAATCTATCATTGAGACTAATGAGTATTATTGTCTAGATTTGCTACGTAAGGAGGAAGTCATTTTTTAAGTAGGGAAAAAATGGAGGGAAGGGGTTTTGGTAAAAATTTACATCCATCTATTAAATCCTCTTTTTTATGAACCTCTGTGTTACCAGGTTTATTTTTACCTCTTTCTCTCTCTCTCTCTCTCTCTCTGAATATGGATATATATTCATGTATTTGAACATATCATCCAAGATGAGAAACGCTAGGGAAATGAAGAAAATATTTACTCTAGGGATGTATTAAAATTGTTTTTAAATTCTTTCTGTGTCATGCCACAAAAAGGAATCATTGCATGGTGAGTAGTGAACTAGAGATTATCAGGTTAAACTTTAATATTGGCACTTCAGGATGGTGTTTTTCAGGAAGAAACTCAGTTATACAAATATGAGATATTTGTTTATCATTTTTCAGGAACAGCTTATAAAAAATAGCCTCAGGTAAAAGCAGTATTTTTACTATAAAAAAAATCAAAAGCAACTTCCAAATTTGCCTAAATCTCAGGAAATAGCAAAAGATAGTCATATAACCATTGTTTCTCACTTTCTTTTGTTTTCCTTCTTAGATAATATTTTTCCATCCTGAATAATTGTTCTCCACTGGACACATATGTATGAATGCATTAACATCCCTTTTAACAATCTCTCCACATGTTACAATTTTTGCCTATTTCATTTTGCCAAATCCTTTACTAGGGTCCATGAACAAGTGAATTAAGAAGGACAAAAGATCTTAAAAGGGGCAGCTACATAGCATAGCATAGCAGATAGTATCACAACCCTGGAGTCAAGAGATTGTGAGTTCAAATCCAGACTCATACAGTTAAGAAATGTATGATCTTGGGCAATCCATTTAACCCCATTGTCTTAAATACAATTTAAAGAAAGATCTTAAAAACCCCCCATCATAATAGAGAATTCTTCATACAATGTAAAAAAGGATGTTAATGTAGAGAAAGGAACATGTGATACATTTGTGTTAAACATTTTTCAAAAGCCATCCTAATAATAAATTGATGAAGGGCAGCTAATGGATAGAGCACCTGGAGTTAGTAGGGTCTGGGTCCAAATTCTGCCTCAGATACTTGACATTTACTATGTGACCTTGGGTAAGTCACTTAAGCCTGATTGCCTCACATCCATCTTGATCATCCTGAATTACCTAACCACCAGAGAAGAAAGTGAGACTAGTGACTTTGCACAGCACCCCTTCACTAAAATCTATGGCATCACCTCCCTGATGTCTTGATATTCTCTGAGAATGAAGGACAAACATCATCAGGTACAGAAGCTAATTAAAGAAATGTCATTTAAGCAGAAGAGGAACAATTTTTTATATTTGCCATTATTTTCTATTGATTTCTTTGTTCTATATCTGTTGCTAGGTTTGTTAAACTATTACTGCTGACAAACATTTCACAATATCAATTCTATGACTTCTTATTATGTATAGAAAGATAGATTTTAGGATTTTGAGGCTCCATGAACTATCCTGTACTTAAGGGAGTATAAATAAATTGAAGTGGGGCAGCTTAGTGGTACAGTAGATAGAGCACCAGTCTTAGAGTCAGGAGGACCTAAGTTCAAATCTGCCCTCAGTTACTGATCTGTGTGACCTTGGGCAAGTCACTTAACCCCATTGCCTTACAAAAACAAAAAATAAAATAAATGAATTGAAGATCATAGCTAGAGAATTTGTATAAGCATATGCACATTTGTACATTGCTAAATTTATAATTGAGTAGCTAGATGGCACAGTGGATAGTCAGGAGAACTGTTTCTCATCTGTCAAATGAGTTGGAGAGGGAAATGGGAACCCTCTCTAGAATCTTTTCCAAGAAAATCCCAAATGGGGTCAAAGAGAATCAAAGACTGAAACAATTCAATAACTACAAATAATGAAAAAAACATATAAATAAAAATAGAAAAGAAAATAATGTGGTTTTTAATAGAATTAGATTTTAACAGCCCTAAAAGATATAATTCCACTTAGAATTATATATTCATAGATGGCTAGAACTGGAGGGTATCTTAGAGATTATCTAAAAGTCCTGAAGTTTCATTTTCTAGGAGGGAAAACTGAAATTAAGAGAACTTTGAGTGACCTGAATCAAGATCATCTGATTAGTTAATGGTCAGACTATGACTGAAACCAAGGTTCCCTTTTATCTTGTATTAGCCACTGTACAAAAGAAAAAGTTAACTAGTTTTACTTAGAGTTGGAAATGAGGACCAGAATAAAATATCCAGTCATATCCGGTCCTATCCAGATCCAAAATCAATGCAATATTTCTTCCTCCTTCCCAAATTCCCAGAAAATGGCCTCCCTATAAGGTAGGTAGACCGTTTCTTTATTTTAATTTATTTTGTTGGTAAAAATCAGGCATAAAATATATGTGTAGAAAGGAATATATTTTGTCTCAACATGCATAAAAATGGATTTAAATAAGTAAAGATTCTGGTTTTCTGAAAGAAGGCTAGATTAAAAGCAAGCGTGATGCTCTGTGACAAGGCCAGAAGGTAGGACAAGTGGGCTAGTCACACAAGGCTCATGTAACACATGTTAGGAAAAAAACCTTAAAAAATAAGTTAACAGCATAATTCTAAGAGCAAAAGAAGACTTAGAGTTTGATTGGGAACACTAGGATAGTTTCTTCTTTGAGCATCAGTTCTTATATCTGTTTCCAAAAATGTAACCCATGTGTTTGGTTTTTTTTTGGTTTATCATAGGATCTGGTTATTTAAGTCATACACAAAAAAGCTGAGGCAATCTGGAGCCCTCAGATTGTTGATGGTATGGCATTTATATATTTAAATCCTAAATATTAATTCTAAAAAATTATAAATTTTAAATTATTTTTAAAAAATATTGCCATTATGAATAGTAATATATTCATGATTTTTATTAAATATGATTTAACTTCTTGATGATTCAGGTGGTCATTATGACCATAAGTTGAATGCTCCTGTGATGTCTTCAGGTTGTGTTTAATACTAAATATGCTAAATACTCAGATATTTGCATTCTCATTTTTGTTTCTTTTTATTATTATTATTCCTATTTCTCCCTATGAAATATCATTTCTTATTGTTGGCATTGTGATTCCAAATAGCACTAGATTTCTCTTTTAACATGCTCTCTTGAGAGTGGGTCTTGGGATCATAAATATAGTATTACAAGGGAATACAGAAGCTATCTACTCCAGTCTTTTCATTTTACTCCTGAAAAAAAAATGAGATCCAGCAAAGTGAACCCTTTGGGGTTCCAAAGGAAAGAAACCCAAGCAGGATGCTAGTCTCCGCATGAAGAGGACATAGCTTCAAGTTCTGCCTCAAACATATACCAGATATGTAAACCTGGCCATCTCAGTGACATAGACATCTCCCTAGGACTATAAGATACAGAGTTGTTACTAATCTATATTGGTGGAGGGAGTTTCCTTAACATAGGCAGATTCAGACTCTAGTAATCATCTGTTTTTTTTTTAAATAAGCTATGAACTTTGCAAACAACAATATTAGGACAATTTCATCATCTTTCAGCATGGAAAGATAAAAAGAGACAAGTACTACTTTTAAAAACTAGAACACATATCAGAGTACTGAGAAATAGCAAATGAATAGAAAAGTCAGAAATGCCGAATACATTCTTTATGGACTATAATATAATAAGAACTGTAAGCAATTTAGGCAACGTAAGCCAATGACATATCTAAATAAAAATAATTAAATACTAAATATAATTTTAATCAAATAAATAAAAGAAATAATAATTATGTGAATAGTAATGATAAGAAGACATCAAAATGTCTGGACATTTTATTTGGACCTATACATTCTTTTTTTTCCAATTACATGCAAAGATAGTTTTCAATGTTATTTTGATTAAGTTTTTGAGTTTCACATTTGTCTCCCTCCCTCCCTCTTCTCCTGTCAGGAAGCAATCTAATTTGGGTAATACATGTATAACTATGCTAAACATACATATACATATTAATACTATTATCATTAATCAAAAAGGGGAAAACCATAATACATAAAACAAATTTAAAAAATTGAAAATAGTAAATTTTAGTTTCCATTCAGCCTCCATGATTCCTTCTCTGAATATAGATGTTATTTTCTATAACAAGCCCTTTAGAACCAAGAGAACAATGTCAACATCAACAACCACATTATGAGATGAATGACCTTGACGGAAGCAGCTACTCTCTGCAGTATAGAGAGCTAGGATACCTGCATTTGACTGATTATGGACTATATTATCCCCAACCAGAGAAAGAAAAGCAAAACAAAACACACAGATTAAAAAAAAAATACATTCCGAATCTGATGAACACGTGATAAAAATTATTTCCTTGTGTAGCTCTTTCTCTTAATCCTAATTCCTCATGCCAAAATTGTAATTTGTAAACATGATTAACAAAATAAAAAAAAAAGTCCTTTAGAATTACCTTTCATTATTGTAGAGCTGAGATTAGCAGGTCTATCATAGATGATCATCAGACAATGTTGCTGTTACTGTGAATAATGTCCTTTGGTTTTGCTCACTTCACTCAGCATCAGTTAATGCAAGTTTTTCCATGCTTTTCTGAAGTCCTGTTCCTCATAAATTCTTTTTTTCTTTTTGGTTTTGTTTTGTTTTTCAAAGCAAAGCAAAGGGGTTAAGTGACTTGCCCAATGTCATACATCTAAGTAGGTATTAAATGTCTCAAGTCAGAATTGAACTAAGATCCTCCTGACTCCAGGACTGATGCTATATCATTGCCCCTGTCAAGATTTCTTACTGAGCTATAGTGCTCCATCACATTCATATATCACAATTTCCCAATTGATGGATATTCCCTTAATTACCTATTCTTTGCCAATATGAAAAGAGCTACTAAAGATATTTTTGTACATGTGGATTTTTAACCCTTTCTGAGATGCCTTTGATATATAGAACTAATAGTTATACCACTGGATCAAAGTTTTATTGCCCTTTTTGAGTAATTTCAAATTACTCTCCAGAAAGGTTGAATCAGTTTGCAACTCTATCAACAATGCATTAGTGTCCCAATTTTCCCACATCCCCTGCAACATTGGTCATTTTCCTTTTTTATCATATTGTTCATTCTAATAGGTGTGAGATTCTATCTCAGAGTTGTTTTAAATTGCATTTCTTTATTCATGGACCTAAAAATTCTTATGGGGAAAAAATATATCTCTAAAAACCTTCATTTACAAAAAAGGTTTTTACTTCTTTCACAATTTTTCCTTTATAATAAGCAATCATTTTCTAGAAAGAATAAGACAAGAATAGAATGAGAACATAGGTATTATATAAGCAAAAGACATCATTAAAATTTATTTCATAAATGAGCTTGTTAGAATTTTGCAGATAGTCAAAATAAATAATCTCTGAGTGAGGACTCTTGGTGAATAAAGTAGATGAGCTTAGTTTAACTCATAATCTTGAAGAAGCTTCTACTGATCCTCTGAAGAGTTACTTGATATTTAAAAAAAAGAGATGTTATGTTTACTTAACTATATTCTTGCCTTTACCCTTTAATAGCATGCATATTCTTTAATGACATAGATGGCTTTGTTTTTATCTTTGTAGTTTTAGCTTAGCATACTGCCTAGGACTTAGCAAATACTGGTTGAATTAATGAATGCATTACGTTTCATCTTTTTATTCCCAATATTTAATATAATTCCTTGAACTTTTTACAGATATACAATTTTAAATAAATTAATAAAATATCTATTTTGACTATTTTGATACCTTGGTTTCTTCCTTTTTTTCCTTCCTTTTAAAAAAAATTTTGAGAGCGGGAGCATTTTTTATGGCTTGTAACATTATTCAAAATTCTATAAGATTTCCAGGTAACCAACATCAAAACTGATGGGGTATACCTACCTTTATGTTTTATTTAAAATAGCTGATTTCTTTTAAAATTAGAAAACAAAAAAATCATAATTCACTTAAATTTCAATATTAGACTTGAAACCTAGCTCCTTACAAAAGAATAGTTTGACCAGTCTTCTTTAATCATAGTCTCTCTGAAATTATTGAAGTATAGTAGCAATTGGAATAAGTATTGCGTCAAGTGGTGTAATCTTCAAACAAATTTAACTCCAAAGTTTCAAACACTGTCCTACTATCAAACCTAGTTGTAACCGCATCTGAGTAGCATCACTTTTGTCAAGAACTGCCATTCTAGTTAAATTTAATCCTCTTTGTATATACTTCTGTAATCATTATTCCCCTTCAAGTTATATTAGCTCTAGCTTCTAGATTAATTTTTAATCTAAATTTTTTTCCTGCTTAACAACTTTAATGTGCATATATGCTTCTCTCTCTAGGTGACCTGTAAAATCTGTGTGATAAGAATGAGGATCTGAGCTTTGACATTTCTGCATATGAACTAGCCAGAATACTAAACTGTTGTGACAGATATCCAGTTAGAAGGGAAATGGTACACTAAAGACACTGATGGAAAACACAAATGACCCACCATAACAAAACTAATGTATACATGTAGGTTACTCTGCTAAATTAAACAGAAGATGAAATGGTACTGCTTCAAAAACTATTGGTTTTATTTTTTGTAGTTTGGGACTAATTATATCTAAAATATAACATATATACATATAATAATAATACATTTAGAAAATGTGTATAATAAATTTATTGTATTTGAAAAGAATTTAACCACTATATGACCATGATTACAAAAAAACAACACAAGTGGTAAGTACCCTGTTTAATCATATAGACTCTTTAAAGAATAATTTAAACATTATCAAGTGAATTTGTTAAATGTTGTTATTCAGTGCAGATGAATTTAGTCTCATTGAAAAGATAATATTTTAGAGAATTTGTTATATCTACTAGTAATTAAGATAGGAGTTAATTTGTTAATTAAAGTTGGGCATCAGTTAATCTCTGAGCTTTTAAATATATACATATATTTATATATACATGCATATATTATACACACATATATACATTATTCCACATTTGCATTGTTTTTACTATAATTGCTCTTATTTATAGATAGGCTAATTTGAGTCAAGTTTCTCTGGTTGTCTAAAGATATATGCCAATCCCAAAAGTTAACTATATATAGGTTATACAGCTATATAGTTTATATTGTGTATAGTGGCACAATTGCAAGTCAGGTCAGAAAAGAAAATAGAAGGATCAGTATTTTAAATAGTCTTTATATATCATTAATTTGTGTAAGATGGACCATTAATGGTGATATTAAAATATCTTTTGCTATAAAAGTTTGGAAATATTTCACTTTAAATAGCCTTTAAATTTTTGACCTTTGATTGAGAGCAATATTGTTATAATGAATTTTGAGAAAAACTTAGAATTTGGACAACCCAGTCTGTCAGATAAGTCTGTTTGACTCTGGGCAAATCACTTAACCTTTTGTTATCTGAGGCCATTCTCAAGACCAGAAGTTGTAATGTAGACACAGATATTCATATATAGGGAGAATTTTCTCACTGGCAGCTTCCTATGGCAATGAAATAAGAGGGTGAGTTCAAAACAACAGCAACAAAAACAAAAACTTTGATTTAAAACATATAGAAACATAGGTTCTTTTCAAAATCTATAATTTTACAGAAAATAAATTTACAGATTTGATTTCATAAAAAAAAGTTAAGTGACTACTAATACTAGTTTGATAAACAGGATAAAAAATGAAATGTTGTCTTCCTAAAGCCTGTGGGAGGTGGGTGGTTACAATAGCCACTACCACAAGCATAGCTATAGGGAAAGCTAATATTCAGCTAATTAAAAGTCACTTTGGTTATCTCTAGGATATGCTGTACTAATCAAAGTAATTTCATTTCTGCCATGAAAGGTGAAATATTACATGACCAATTATAAGATCTTGTTTTCTCAAGTCCCTGATGAGTTTCTTATGAGGAATCTGTGTTACTTCTAGAAAGCATATCTTTTGCTCCCAAATCCCATTGTAAATTTATGAATAGCACTGACCTCCCCCCCAACCCCAAGCAGTTTTATCTCCATTAACATGTCATGTGCTAAACAAATGTGAATCAGCAAGACTTTTTTGCATGTTTAGATTAATTAAATCATTAAGCCAGTAGTTGCTCTGCTGCAAACATCCATTTGGTCCTCTTGAATTTATTATCTAATATCTGTGGGCACTGATTAGCAGTTTTGCTCATTATTGAACTGAACTTGTTGCATAAATCAAGGCCCTAAAACATTACTTAGTAAAGTTGTTCCCTGAGCCATTTTTAACCTTTCTGGCTCAACTACTTCCATTTAGTTTTTAAAAAAGATAAATATGTACACTTCCATATTTCTCAGGCTGAATCTTGACAGTAAATCTTAACAGTAAATGAACAATTTTCTTTCTTCCAGTTTTGTCATGTTTATCTACTTTTGTTCTATGTAAAGCAGGCATTTTGCTTAGTTTTTCACTTAATTCTAAATACTTCACACACTGAGGAAAAATCTTCAAGGATTACCTTTTATTCTCCCTCATTCATAGGTTATACTACAACATATGAATAAGTCAGGAGGTCATTTTTTAAAGTACTTTTTTTCCTCCTAAGTTCTTGTTCTCTCTCTCTCTCTCTCTCTCTCTCTCTCTCCTCTTTCTCCTCATCTCTTCCTTTCCCTCTCCTTCTCCCCCTCTTTTTCTTCCCCCCCTTTCTTCTTCTCTCTCTTTTCCCTCCTCTTCTTCCTTTTTCCTTCCTCTTCTTGTCTCTCATTTATCATCAATCTATGCTCTATCTCATTTGGAGAGAGAAAGAAATTATCAGATTGAGTCAGAGCAGAACTTTACCATTTCATCATCTCAGTATATGTAGGTATATGACTCAACAAGAAAATTAATCATTATTAAGATTTCATAAATAAAAGCTAGCAAACTATAAATATATAAAAATATATATTATGTTCAAAAATGAACTAGTAACTTGTTTTCTCTAAATTACATATAATTTAAGAGCTTAAAGCAAATAAAATTATTTTTAAAAAGCTATATTTTATTCAATTAAGTAATAAATGGTAGGGGAAACCCCATTTTTGAATATGTAAAATTTCATGTATTGAACTAAATGAAAGCATCTTTTCCTTCTAGGCACATGTACTTCGATATAAAATGACTACCTATGAGATTTGTAATTATAGCTTTTAAAAAAGATTTAGACTAGGCAGATGTTATACAAGTATTTAGAGCTAATGAATTAACAAAGAGCATAACAATATAGACCCCAGCTTCTGATTCTTATTCTGGCTCAAAATATATTTGCTTAGACTTGGGAGAAGTCACTTTTGAACCCCAAGCACGGTTTGAAAATTATACATCACTAAATTTAAAAATTGTAATCTCTGTCTCTTTCACTTTACACTAGACTTTGAGTATATATGATTTAATATCACAAAATAAATACCAAGGAGCTAGGGAAAGTGGAATCTTCTAGCATCAAAAAATGTACATTAAAATGCTTCTTGCTGTGCTTCAGTGGGTTTTAGGTTTGGGGTGACTACTCATCTAAATCTAGACTGAGCCCTATTTCGACATAATCTATACATGCCACAAAATAGAACAAACCTTTATCATCTCATAACATAACTATTTTCATGCATGGCAAAGATATTTTTAAAGGCATCTTTCTTGCATATTTTCAAAGACTTGAATAAAGTGATGTAACATTTTTGAATCTAGGAAGTAGAATGTATTCACTTTTTGAGATGAGAAAAATGCTATGTATACTATAAACAGATATTATTAACAAATTAGATAATATTCTGTTAAGCCAACCTATAGAAACTTGACACAGACAGGAAATTAAATGTATTTTAAAATCAGTCACATCCTAGAGTCTGCCATATTTCCATGACAGCTTTATTTTTTTTTTATTTTCATATATTTACCTCTTTGAAATTATTTATAGTGTGAACTAGGTATGGACTTATGCAGCATTTGGAAAGCTAATATTTATGACTTTTTGATTTGATAATAATAGTGGTCAGAATCTACTTGTATTATGTCAGTAATAAAAAATTAAAAATCCATCTCTTCCTGATGTGTATAATTTGCATGCTCCATTTCTAACCTGAATAACTATCAAAGATACTCCTATCACTTATGAATGTTGATTATTTCATCTTGACCCTTTTATACCTTTGTAACATTGAGTCTAACATTATATATTCTAACATATTATTAATACTCAGATTTTCTCCCATAGCTTCAAAGTATTCCTTAAAATAGGTGATTTTGAGATGATATTTATCAGTAGTACATTTCAACCCATCATGAATTCTGTTGTTCTGTTCAAGAGACCATCATGATAAATTTCCCTTTATCATTTCTTTGAGTTTGAAGATGATACTGATGTTGGTGTGAAGATGATACTGATGTTGGTGTCACTATTCCTGTGTCACTATTCCTGTGAATATACAAAAGGAAAAGAAAAATCATGATACAGTAAGAAGAAATGACTAGGAGTCAGGAGTGCAGTGTTGGAATTACACCTTAGTTCTTTCCTAGAGATATGGGCAGAGGCAAGAATGCCAGTCTTCTGTTTTGTAACTATGGATTCTGTATGTAGAATCCAAGGTTATTCATGTCTACTGCTTTCAAAGAGACTATTGGTTAAATTATTGTGAAGTTTTAGTTTTTCTATTAAAAATCACATGTTTTTAACAGACTGCCTTCTGTGGGGATGGGGGTGGGGGAGAGAAATAAGAATAGGAGGAAAATTGTAAAGCTCAAACTAAATAAAATACTTCTTTAAAAAAAATCACGTCTATTCTGTCTTCCTCTATTGATTCCTCAATAAAGCCCTTGTTCTGATGTGTCCTTCACAATGTAGCCTCAATCTAGTGAAAAGCAAAACTAAATGTAGATGTCCTTTAATATTCTTATAACTATTCCTGGCTTCAAATTTCATGGCTCCATTTTATAGCATGTTTTATCTAAACTTTGTTTCTCCTTGAAAAGGTTTCTTTTCAATTGCTTTGATAAGGTGAGAAAACATATATATTTATATATATATATACATATATATGTATATATATATATATTATAAAGTATTTTCAAATGCATTCAAAAAATTTAATATTCTTGATGTTGAATATGCGACTGGCAGTATAAGGAATTTAAAAGCACCCAGAAGGAAATTGCTTTAAAAAAAGTGGCAAGTACATGCCCTTCTTGTTTTTCAGAGCAAATTAAGTGCCAAATGAACTTATTTTTATCTCTTTGAATTCAAGGTATCAGCTGCTACTATTTCATTTGGATTCTTGCTCTGAGTGTATGTCAGAACAAGGCTATCTTCTACTTTGAGAAAATGTCAAATGATTTCTTCTTTTAAAAAATCATATCTTATAAAGCTCTAGAATGGTGAAAGATTAGATGTGGTTTTAGATATGACTATCTTTATTAATAGGTTCTGAATATGAGAGAGCAGAGCAACCTTCTGAAGGAGAAATTAAGTTTCATAATTCTCAATGGAATTCTTCTCCCAAATTTCTTCTATTTTTACATATTCATCATTCCTAACATTATAGTACACTCTAGAAGGTTTCTAACTTTTTTTCCCTTCTTCAGCAATGCAAATTTAAGTATAAAGTTGGATCTGACTGATATGACTCAATTAAATTATCATTTATCTTGACAAACAACTTGCTTAAACAGTGAGGGTGGCTTTGATCATTTAAAGAAAGTCTATATTATAATATATTAATAATATTATTATAGTATAATATAATATAACAAAACATATTATATATTATATATATAGTATTATATAATACACAATAAAACAATCTGTAGAAAATTTCTAGACATAGAATAAAAAGAAAAAAATGTGCATCTAAATTTCTTAATGCTCTTATTAAGGAGCTCAAATAAAGGAGCTTTGAATACTCTTTTTGAAATTGATTTTTGACCTTTATTCTCAAGAGAATTGGAGGAGGTACAGGGTCAACTAATTTTGACATTATAGGGGAAGTGTTAAGGATAAGGCAATATGGTGCATTAGACAATAGATTGTATTTGGAGTTGGAAAGCCTACATTCCAATTCAACCTGTTCTACTTATTTCCTGTGTGAACCTACACAAATCACTTGTATCTCCAGAATTCCAATTTCTCATCTGTAAAATGAAGAAGTCAGATTATATTTAATTCAGTAAAATTCAGCAAACATTGATATACCAAGCTTTGTCCTAGTGCTAAGTATATGGAGAACAACAAAATACTCTGCTTCAAAAATACTTTTCAGCGTTTTCAGTCTCTACAAGTTTTGAAAAAATCATTTTTCTTTTTTTTATTTTAAATAGATTTAACTTTTCATTCCATTCAATAAACATTTAATCCATATTCTTGATAGAAATGCTTTTCCAATATGTCATAAAAAGGTACTTTGTCCCTTTGAATTAAGAAACTGCTTTGTTTTAGTATCTCAGATACCTGTCTTTCTCCTTATTCCTCCATGCCTGCTGTTGTTCATACCACTTGCTTCACTTGAGAGGTTATACATAAATTTTGGCTGCATTTATATGGTAACAAAACAGCCAGAAGAAAAAAAAGTATTTTGAATAAAGGCATATCATGAATAAAGATAATTACATTAGCTACTTGGATTTTTTTCTGTTTTGAAATTTAGGAGAAAAAGACAAATTACTGGTAGATGGAATACTATAAATAATTGATTTATTTTTTCTTTATTAATTTGAGTATAATTTTGGATTAATACAGAACAGATTCAGCCCCAATATACTATGTTTTATATGAATATACATCAAATAATTGTAAGTGATGTTCAAAGTAATGATTTTAAAGCTTTAAATCAATCTGAATGATTAAAAATACTGAAGTAAATTTGTTCTCATATTCAAAGAGAGAAAACTGTGCTATATATTTTAGAAAAATTTTCAGCTCAAAGAACTTTCTGTTTAACCCTTAGATTATCAACACACTAAAGCTTTACCTCTCATTGTAATCCCCTTTCACACTACTTCTAAACCTGCTGCATTGTGATTGACTCTTTTTTCTGTAGTTGATAATACATATATACCCCTCCCTGAAATGGAATAAAATAAAATGAAATACAATGCTATCTTTTTTATTGATGTGTTTAGTGAATTCACTATGACTATGTTGGAGATACCCTTAATTTGCTAGGTCATATATATATATATACATATATATATATATGTATATATATATATGAAATACTTTATCCTATGGAGCACTAAATAAAAGTCAGCAATTTTTTATTATTGTTATTCTTCTTAATGCTGTCCCTGGACCTGCAATAGAACTGTTGTCAGGTGATCTTTTATTACATGCAAAATGCATTCTTTGAAGTTATCATTAGATTTTTAAAAATGTCATTACATTTAAAAATATGATTGTAGCATGAATATTACTCACTTTAAAATATCTTTTGGATTTCCAGAAAATATTTTTCAAATCTATCTTTTATGAGAACAGAATCTCTTTTTGCCTCAGTATTAATTCATCAAATCAAGAATTATTACAGATCTTTCTTTCAGTGTTTGAAGATTATTTATTCTTGTTTTTATGTTATGGGCTCATTTGTATTCTTTTAAAGAACTCTTCTTTCATTACTTTTGCATCAACATAATTTTTTGAAAAATTATTATCAGAATCAAAACATCCATCTCTCAGCTATTCAAATGATTGTACCAGGGCATGCTAGAAATGCTAAAAGAAGGCCAAGTGTTTTTAGGAAGGAATTATGTCTTACTCATGATTGTCTGGTTCTCCAGATCTGGAGCAATGAAAGTTCCTAACATGGAAAAGTACCAGAGAAGAGCTCCCAGCAGTAGAAACTTCTGTATCCTATACACATTAAATATAGTCTCTCTGAATATGAACATCAGAGATAATGAAAAATCTGATGGGAGAAGGGTTATTGAAAGAAAAAATTCCCATATCAAAAATGAACTCAGAAAAATTACATTTGAAAAGCTTAGCTGTCTGGACTGTAGAGGTAATAAAGTATTTTGTTTTGCAGATTGATAACTAATTTGCAAATTCATTAATGAGATGCATTAAAGGTTTAAAATGCCTTAAAATTTTAATGTATTTCTTTTCAATAATTTATAGAATCACCCAACTATTCATTGAAGTCATATATATTTTACATTAGGATCCCAGATATTATGCTGTTACTGTTTTTCTCTTGTACAATACATTTTTAGTGTTGTGATCCTATGCTGCAGTGATTTATGTTAGGATGTAGTTAGGGAGAAGAAAAGAATTGTGACATTGAGAGCCTGCTTAGACTTTGTGATAACTAACAGCATCTTTTTTGATAATAAAGATGAGATTTTGTTAACATGACAGTGAAATTCTTCTCTCAAGTATTTCTAGAAAGCAGTTTAATATAGTTGAATCCCTGGAAACTAAACAGATCCTACTCATAAAATGTTTGTTTTGGGATATAGTGATTAGCTTAGTGTCAGTCAGTCAATGCACTAGGATTGTTATATAGTGCAGCTCTGCTTCTTTTTTTGAAGCAAATAGAATATAGTCATAACGTATTTACTGAGCTCATACATTTGTGACAATAAGAGTATTTATTTTCTTCCACTTCACCTAAAAATAAGACTTTTGATGCATTGTTTGGGTTAACTTCACAAATGGGATCAGCACTGTATTAAGGGCCTTTTGCTCTTTATGCTGTGGCATCATCTTTCTTTGGACTGCATTTTTTTTAACATGTTGCTTTAACTCCTCAGATATTTAATTCATCGTTTAAAAAAAACCTTCCAACAGTGTCTTTTCCCTGAATCAAATTGGACATTTATTATGGTGCCAACCAAGGATCTAGTCAATAAAACTGTAGCATTCCCTATCATAGAAATTAATGGAGCAACTTCTAATATTAATGTAATGTCCATAACCCTCAGGCAGGGAAATCTTGCCAACCAAAGAACACAGGACACAGCAAAGGTAAGTTCAATTGTATCTTCAGATAAGTTCAGCTATGCTAACCCCTCCTTATTCTGTAAAGGATTGCTTTGACTTTATGCTGGGTGATTTAAGGATCTGAAATGTACATTCCAGGAGGAAAGAAATATTAAATATTCACTCAACAGGAAATTCTAAAAGTCTTTTGAAGAATCAGTTTTTGTTATTGTTTTTTCTTCCGCAAAGGTTAAACATTGTTGAGCTACTTAAGTGGATGAATGAAAGGATAGATTAATGAATCAAAAACACATTAAATGCTTAATGTTTGCCATATACATAGTACTGCAAAGTATCAGGGAAAGAATGAGGCAGGCCCTACCCTTAAGGAACTTATAGTCATTTTGTTTTTATAGGAAAAGAATGTTCTATGCCATTCACTTAGCTGATACAATTAATGAACTTCTATGAAGTTTTTAAAAATATATTTCTGAATGGATCCAAAACAGGGTTCTTAACCTGGGATGCATTGACCTTCAGAGTACATGGATAAACTACTGTGGTTTCAGGAACATGAATAGGGAAAAATACATCTTCATTTTCTCTATCATTTGTTTTGTAATTTTATGCTTTTTACTTTATGTCTTTTAAAACATTATTCTGAGAAATAATCAATAGATTTCACCAGACTGCCAAAATAGCTAATTATACACAACTAAAAGAATCTCTGGTCTCTCTAAAACAATGCAGTTTACCACTTCTTATCACCAGTGTTTTGCCATTTATAGTTGAATTGGCATAAAAGACTAGCTAGTTACAAAACTTCACCTATGAAAGGAAGTAGTACCTGCTATATTCATTCATAAAATGAAAGAATAATAATAAAAACCAAAATGTTCTGTTATTATTATCACATCACAAAAACAACAAAAAATAAAAATAACTTCTATCTTTTTTTAAAAAATTATTTATATAAGGCAATGTGGTTAAGTGACTTGCCCAAGGTCACACAACTAGGTCATTGTTAAGTCTCTGAGGTCAGATTTGAATACAGGTCCTCCTGACTCCAGGGCCAGTGCTCTATAATAACTTATTTTCAATAGAATTAAGATCTCCAAACAACCTGATGACTGAGATTTTCAAAATTGTTCTGAGCATCAATGCCTTTGAGGTTACTTTGACATCTAAACCAATAGCGATAATCTATCCTCAAATATGTGTTTGGTAGAGTCCTTGATTTTGGTCTTTTGACTACACTTTTGTCTAGGACTTTGATGCTATCTCTGATGCAGACACTTTGAGATATCGACCTCTACACAGAATTAGATTGTTTCACTTTGACTGGAGCTTTTGATGCTGGAAGAGTTCCCTGATATTGATTAGTCTTCAGGATCATTAAATCATATAACTGCATAGTATCTTAAATTTGTCCAGTGTCTTGAATGGAGTGGAGAGGTTATAACCAAAAGAGATTTTCAAAATAAAATAAAACATTTACACAATTTTAATTTGTCATCTTCCTGTGAAAAATGTATTACCTTAGGAAAGTCATCCTATAATCTTCCTCACCCTATTTGAAAAAATTCTATGAGTTGCATTAAAACTATGTCTGGTATGCTAAAAAAAACTTTGAATGCTGAAAAAAGAATATAAAATTTAATAGCATGACTTATGGACTTGTTTGCTTTTAAATGCCAGTTTATTTAACATTACTTGGCAAAGTCATTTTTTAAACAAATGAAATAACTAAAAAAGCCATGATCCAGGAGGTTAAGGATTTTTTCAGGAAGAATTTTATCTGAATCATGACAATCCTGTTTTATGAATATCAAACAGTTTAGTTGAAAGAATACCTGAACTACTTACAGTTTTCTGAAACATATTGTTAAAGGATATTGGCCAGGAAGTCTCTCAGGGTTTCTCATTGTTTACTAGGTTATTTGAAGAGTTAGAGAGCCATATGTTGCATCTTAGCTTTTGCTACTTAACACCTTTATGACCTTGGGAAAGTCACCTAGCTACTCTTCAATTCTGTTTCATCATTTATAAATTGAGCAATTGGATTAGATGAACTTTAAGATCTCCACCAGTTCTGAATTTGGGGTATGCAATGAAAAGATTTCAGTGATGTGACAAAATTTCTAGATATGCTTGACTGTGTCTATCCAGATTTAGATAAGTCCTTGAGAAAAACATGAACCTAATATGTCTGTACCTACTCATCTTTGATTTTTATTAAAAGATAATTTTTGGTAATAACTGTAAAAATAGACTAAGAAAGGCTCTTGACATCATAACTAAGTTCATATGAGACATCACCATGCTTTAGAATCCCCACTATTATTAAAAATCTATTCTACTACTACTAAATAACCTTGATGTTTTTGGAGTAGTTATCTCTTTTTGTGGTCTCTCCAGAACCAACTAGTGATGGAAACAACCATTTATCTTTGGTCACTAAATTCTGAAGCAGGTCACTACATCTGAAGATTTAGACTCTTCTTTGTCAAAGGGTAATTTTTTTGCAGGTCAAAAAATTATATTAGTTCAGAGGATGGAGGTTAATGACCTATGGCTCAGTGATAATATTTTTTATTCCTTTCCATTCTTATTTATGCTTTGTTCCTTCAGAGATCTTGTAGTTATATGCTGCAGTGATTTCTTGGATGAGATTTTGTAGCAATAAAAGAATAGTTATTTAAAAGGCTGTTCATCACTTGTCTTTTTGCTGATACTCAACAAAACACATTTCCTTTTGATACTCAGTACATTTTAACATTCAAATTAGTAAAACAGAAACATCATTTAAGACATCAATTGTCAAATGCCAATAATGTGTGAATGTAAGGAACAACCTAAATATGAAGAGCTCTGTAAAGAAAATAAATTATTTATATCTAGAGAGCTAGAAATAGAAATCAACCCTTGCCTTTATTGTTAGTGGTATTTTTTACACTAGACTTAGGAAAGAGAACTACCACCCCCAGCTACATCTACTTACCTTAATAAAAGGAAATATTGGAAACAGCTGTTAGTGAATGAATAGTTTAATGTTTCATTTGCCTTTGTTTCCAATCATTTTCTGAAAGTGGTAAGACACCTATAATGTTTCTTTTACTGGGAACTTCATCCCTGCTCAATAGTGAGTAGAATTGTTTCCCTGGTCTTTTATTATTTCATCATCTGGATCTATTTTTTTTAGTAGGTTGAATCATCAAGTATTTAATATGAATTTGGAAAAACCTTTGAAAACAGCCTTTCCTGAAGTTTGGTAAGGCAAGGTGTTTTTCAAATGTAAATCCTAGCTTTCTAAAGTACCCTTACTACCCCATCTCCCTGCCCCCACCTACCTCATCCTGCCCAGTACACAGACACATATATACACCCACACAGAGACTGTGTTATCCAGAGGGTCCAAGTTTAGAGTTATTAGCATCTAATAGAAAAATAAAATAAAAAAGTCTTCATGACATCTGTGAGATTGCAAGCCATTTTTTTGATAAGGCAATGGGGTTAAGTGACTTGCCCAAGATCACACAGCTAAGTAAGTATTACATGTCTGAGATCAAATTTGAACTCAGGTCCTCTGGACTCCAGGACCCTTGCTCTATCCACTGTACTACCTAGCTGCCTCATCAGGCCATTTTTAAAATACCAATATGAGTCTATGATTTCCTGCAAAGTCCCTATTTTAGGCATCTCAAAAGTTGGCCAGGATCTCTATGTGTTTTCTCCCAATGCATATTCGTGTTTGTATGGAAATCTGGTAAAAGTGTGTAAGAATGCTATTTTTTAAATGGTTTTAGAAATTCCTAGACAGTGCTTAGTTTTGATCATTATTTTCCTGCATTTCAGTTAGTAAAAGAGATAGTAGTTTCAAATGTAAAAACAGTTATTCTGTTTTTTCTTCTTATAGAACAAAGTATCCAGAAAGAAAGTTATGAAACTTAAACAAATGAAACACAAGTTTACATGATGTGTACCCACCAAATGGATAAAAATATACAATAATTTTCAATGTATTTTTTTCTATTTTCCATTGCATTATTAAAGAATAGAGGAACTTTAATTCTATTATTCCTACGTCATTTTCAATAAAATAGACATTGTGAAATATATGGGAAGTCTATAGTTTATGATTAGAAAAAAATTGGACTTATAATAATAAAATATCCTTTCAGATCTCTGTTAGATTAATGGTTGTGGATTCTAATTCTAGTTTCAATACTAACTATGAATTCTTCATGTAGTATGAAAATGAAAGTATTGAATTGTATAATCTCTATATCATTCAACTAAAAAAAACTTTCTTCTAGTCAATATAGATCTGCCAATGGCTAATGCCAACATGTTGAAGATTACCTTTCATCCTCTGTATTTATTTTTTATGTAAATTGTTCTATCATTAATTTATAAGTTTGTGGTGGACAGAGCTTTTGCTTTTTTGTTGTATCTCCAGTTTTTAGAACAATTCTTATCACATAATAAGCACTTTTAAAATGCATGTTAAATAACGTTAACAATAAAGGCTGGGTTTGAGTTTGGAGCCCAAATACATTTTTATAGGTCTGAGGTGCCAAGTTTAATCCTCAGGCCATATACCTTTTACAGCTTGCAATGACAGAATTGTTTTATTTATTTTTCAAGATAGTTATCAATACACTCAATTTTAGCTGGAAGCTCTCACTTTGTTTTGAGAGCTTGGATGCAGTCGCTTTCGAAATAGCCTTAACCAGTCCTAATAGCTTTTTCTAAACATTGGAATAGTATATACTTTTTTTCATGTTGCCTATTTCAATACCTTCCAAATGAGGAAGTTCTGAGCAGGATGAGAGAAGCAAAAGTGTGGATAATCATGCCAGCACCAGCATAGTCAGTCACAGTCTTAGTGTGTTAAAATAAAATGTTTAATATGATTCAAAAAATACAACAGGGAAATTAAAATTATGGGAAACATTTCAGAATTATTGATTTTTAAATAAGTTGAAAGTCAGAACAGTTTTCATTCTCTATAAAAGAATGAAATAAAAAGTGCACGTCCTAACAGTGTTTTTTTATTACCTTGAGAAAACATGTGTTTTCTGTATTGCTCTTTGAGACTGACTGAATTAGAATTCAAAACTCACTGTTATCAGAAGATAAGAGGAAGTTTGCTATATTAAATTCTATGAATTAAGAATAAGAAAATCTAACTGTAAATACTAAGGAACAGCTTAGAAGATATTATGTGCTAAATTGAGAAGTATGATATCCATGATCAAATATGTAGTATGATACAGTATATAGCATATAGGATCTTTGAGGAAAAATTTTGTTACTTCAGATAAAACTTTCAATTTGTTCTAGTTATTTTCATCATATAAACACACATACTTGTTTGTGATATGTGTGTGCAGATATACATACATATATATGTTAAGGTTCTCCCTTTTGAGTGCAAAATAAAATAAAAAGTAATAACAGTAAAAAGCCGATGGGCAAAAATTGATTCATAAATGAGAAGGTGGCATTCATCTCAACGCTCTTATTGGAAACCTAAATCTCAGTAAATTTGTAGCCTAAGGATACAATGGGCTTAAAGGATTTCTGTCTCTGAAGAAAAATTAGAAGGCCTTTGAGGTAAGGTAAATGGAAAAGGTTGTTTGGGCAAACGCAGAGCTCTAGCACTATTAAATGTTAAGCACCATCAGGGGGTACCTCAGTCATTAACAAGAGTGGCATGTGGGAGATTGTTTCAAGCAGGAGAAGAATTATAGATGACTATGTAGAAGTGGCATAATGCCACAGGGAAATTCTGTCAAGCAAGAAAATGATTTTTTGTGGGGGGAGACTTATTATAAGGGGGAAAACTGAAGAAGTATCCTTTCTTCCACCTATTTCACCCATTTTTCTTCCGTGGACCAAAATAAGAAATGGAAGAGGAGAAATAGAAAGAGAAAGAGAGAGAAGAAAGCAACATGGAGATAGTCAGAGAGAGGCCAGAGAGAGAGAGATAGATAGATAGATAGATAGAGAGAGAGAGACAAAAAGAAGGAAGAGAAAACTGGCAAAAGGGAGAAAGAAAAGAATGGAGGAAGGGAGAAGAGAGCAAAATTCTAATGATAAAGTCTGAGTTAATCTTCACAAAGCACTGAGTGGAAGACTTGATAATCTGTGGCAGTCAATCCTGTCCATGAGGTACACTTACTATTTACTAAAGATACAAGAACAATTATAGTCTTTCAAAATCCAGGTAATTAGCACTCTTGATTGATTGGGCAGTATTTATAGACTGCATGTTACTTTTATGTGTGATTAAAATAATCTCAGGGGTTCTGTTAGAAAGAGGCAGGTTAACTTTTTTGAATTTTTGCAGTGCATTACCATATGGGAAAGAAAAATTTAAAAGCTGACTCAGGATTCCTGTCGGAAACCAGACTTAGAAGGCTGAGCATAATGTATACATGAAGTGCACCCTTTTTTAAAGCAGCAACTTTCAGACAGCACTAGGCCATCCATCTGGCACGTCTGAAAAATATGCTGGCATTCAGAACGATGAAAGAAAACATCCTTGTCCCTATGAAAGCAGTTTCATGATTTTCATGGCCTTGAAATTGGGATTACCTTGAGTGCTGATATTGTCTTCTAATTTTCTAGACATAAAATGCCACAATAGATCAGTAGCCAATGTAATCTGTAATTCCAATTCACAGTTGTTTGAAAATATGGGGTATTTTTGGTTGTGTTTGTTCTTAGGCTCTTTGATGCATGCATCATTCAAGGCAATATTATACTGAAATTACTTTCAGTAGTTCCTCTAAACAAGTCGTGTTATTCAGTGGCAAGGATTTAATAATGTTATTGTTCAATCAACAAAATCAGTTCTCTTAAAAACAAAACAGCTGAAGCTATAATGAGATGGAGGTTTTTCCATCTGTTTTTGGAAGTAGCAGATTGTAGAAGTCAGGAACCTTGAATTTATTTCTGGTTCTGACATGGACTCTTTGTAGTCTTAGGCATATCATGTAAACACTTTAATGTACTTTCATCATAAATACATTCAAAACAATAGTGATTACTTACCTCACTGAAACATTGGCTGAATTGAAAATGAGAAAAGAAAATGCACTGTGTTTTAAATACTTGATTTTGTTTTTGCTCTAGAATTGAGATCAGTCTTTTATTTTTACTATTATCTTTTAGCTCGCCACTTCTACTTTGCTTTCTAATTTTATTTGTTCTTTGATGACTTTTTTCAGCCTCCCACCTTGTGTGAATCATTTAGTATTCTTCTTTGTGACCATCAAGTTCATTTCTCACAGAAATTAGTAGGGAATTTCAAATAAATGTATGAACGTTTTTTTTAATCAGAATTATGTGATGAATGAGTAGAGAAGTTGAGGGTTGGTAGAGTACTATTTATTCCTTTCATCCCCTAGGTAGGAGGACTGTAAGATGTTGATTACAAGGGCTCTGGGTTTGATGTTGTTGTTTCTTGAAATGATGAAGATTTACATCAGTGAGAAAATTTATTAAAACAATGTCATGTTGACCTATGATAGATTAGATTTAGCAGTCTCAGGTTGAAAATAGATAAGCTCACTCCATGGAAAGAGAAGGCCCATTTTACTCAATAAGCGAGGAGTTCTGCTTTGTTTGTTCAGAAGAAGAAGAATCATTTGTTGATCATGTATGTATTCATGTTCTAATAACCTGTTCACCATTTTTAACCACAATATAATTGTCATTCTCTGCAAAGCCTTCAGACAGAAGTGTCATAAGGATTTTATCTGATTTATATGTGGTACATCTCTTCCTTCCCACTATATTGCTGACTAGAATCAGTGTCATAAACACTTGATTTTTATAGAAGTATACATAGTTTCCTCCCAAAATTGTAAAAGTTATTTTCTGAGGAAATCTAATTTGTTTTAAAAAAATTACTATGTATTTTTTATAAAAGAGCCATCTTTAGAAAGAAATTGTACTTGTTTCAAAAATTGATGAGAGCCTGAGAAGTGAACTATCCCATTACTCTCACTACTGGATAGATCCATACAGATGAAAATCTGTCAAATGTAGAAGTGTTTCCATTAATTGCCTTACTTCACAAACAAAATTAAATTCTAGAAAACAGAATGGGTGAGCAAAGTTATAGTTGTGTTTCTTTGTTTTGAAATCAGGTATTGCTAATTGTAGGCAATACATTTCAGAGAATATTGAGTGAAATCCCACCTCTGAATCTTACTACCTCACTTGACCTCAGTTTCTTTCTCTGTTAAATGAAGGGTTTAATCTTTGAACTCAGTTACCTCTGAGGTCTCTTCCAGTTCTGGAGCTATTATTCTCCAAACAGTGTCTGGTAAGAGGGTAGTTTTTTAATTGTTGCAAATATTTTGTTTCACCAGAGGTTCCCTGTGACAAAAGTGTGAAACAGGTAACATTTGTCTTGAATAAACTTAAGGTTCTTCGTTTTTGCTCATTTTGTGCACTTTTAACAGACATTTATCAAGCACTTAATAGTGAAAGGTGCTAGATCTTGGGGGTAAAACAAACAAACAAAAAAAGACATGGACCCAAACTTCAAGTAGCTTACAGTTTAATTGGAAATATAACAAGCACATAATTTGATAGAAAGAAGGATAATTTGACAAAAAAAGTATATTTACAATTGGTGTAACATGTTAACATGAGACTAAATGTATAATTTTTTTTCTTATGCTTTGATGCCCAACAAGATTTGTGTTGTTCAAATTTCCTATCTTTCCCAGTATGTACCACACTTAACACATATTAATTTTCTATTAAATGATGTTTGGTTTAACTTCAATTATTATTAGATGTCTTTACTATTAATACAAATCAATACAATCAATACAAAGAAAAGATTACTTCCTTTCAAAAATCATCCTATTTATATATTCATATGTTAATGATAGACATTTTATATAATTTTGAATTCCATGATAAGATTCAGACATATTGTTTAATTTTTTTATTCAAATCTTTCACATGTGCAAATTGAAAATGACAAATGTTTTGTAAATGTGATATACTAGACCCAGTTTTAAATAAAAAAGCTTTTAGTTTGCAGATTTCATAGGTAGCTGCTAAAAATGTTAGCCATCAAACATTTTTAAGAATATTCAAATCAAATTTGGCAGTAGGAATTTTGGAGGCTTGCCATGAACAAATTTAAGTTAGAGAAATAAGCAGTCCCCTGATGGTAAGAAGACCTATCACTCAAAACAATTTCTTTCTTGGGATATGAGCATGAAATTCAAAGGAAATTATTGCTACTGTGTAAATATTTTACTAAAAATTAAAATTAAACAAAATTATGCCTATTATGTTACCCTTAAAGAATAAATAGGATAAATTTTTTATAATAGTTTTCAAGTCAGAGAGGTAATTATTAGTAAAACCTTTAAGAATTACATTAATAGGGACAGCTAAATGGTGCAGTGGATAGGGGACCTAACCTGTAGTCAGGAGGACCTGAGTTCAAGTGTGGACTCAGACCATTAATAATTATCTAGCTGTGTGACTTTTGGCAATTCATTTAACTCCATTGCCTTGCAAAATAATAAAAAAAAATATATTAATACTATTGAGTTTAAAGTGTATATAAGTAAAATATTCTTAAGATTAATATTTATAAGTCCATGTTAATGAATTGCTATTCAAGACAAGGCATATGATTTTGAAAGATGAATAGCTTTCTGAGATTAGATGTGTTATCACTCATTTGCAATTTTACAGGTGATTTTTAGAAGTAAAAATTTTTGGAAAGAAAAAATAATAATTTGGTAAATATATTTTATAATAGTATGAAATTATTCATATGTAATGCAAATATAAGTTACTGTTATACTTGCTATTTTATGGTGAGACTTGTACACATATGTATATTTGTATGTGTAAGAAACCTGTTTTAAGTTCATGATCAAGGAGAAGTCAACAAGAATTTAAAGAAAATTATATAGCCAATTGTCAGGGAAGCACTTGTATCTTCAAGGATTTTCTGCCAGCACCCTTGTGAATATAGCCAAAAGGAAGATTATATGTATGTGTGTGTGTGTGCCTGCCAATGCTCATGCATGTATACAATAGATTAGGTATGTAACAATATATGATTTGGTTTCAAGTCAAGCCTCAATCTCAAAGTGATTTGATGAGGTATATCATTCTAACTCATAGCATTTTGGAGTGATTTAAGGAAGTCAGAAAGAAAAAAAAGGAATTAGTCTTTTATGTTCTAATTTAAAACAATTAATTATTACCTTGCTGATGAGGAACATTTTTCATGATCTAAGTGGACTGCCTGGTGGACATGGCAAATCTCTTCTCCTTTTATGTAGATCTCTAAGACAACTTCAAGAGTAGGCACATGAAACCACAAAGAGACTGAAGAAATAAATGTGGGCCTGCTTGCCACAGCTTTTCTGGTTTTCATATCTGCACCTGGTGCATGTTGCTTCTTAGACACACAGAGACTATAATAGAACTTCTGTGGGTGAAAATGGGAGTCTTTGAACATAACTTTTCTGTGTAATTAAATGATTCTGCTTCAGGAACAAAACTTTTTAGTTTGAAATAATGTGTTTTCTCTATCCATCTTTTATTTGCATGTTTCCTTCTAATGTAGGCTTGGCCTTGTAAATAGTGTGAATAAATGCTATAATTAAAAGCATCTCTGATGGCATTGTACTTAAGGGAATTCACTCTCACCGGTTTTTTGGAGACACATAACAGCCATAGCAGATGGTGCGTTTACATCTAATCTCCTTGTTATTCACCAACCCAGTATAAAGAAGACCCTTATCAATCCCCATAATAAAAGAGGGACTGATTTTATAATGACATTATCTTGATAGACTTTTATTCCATCAGAGAATCACTGTTTATTTATTGACTAGGGAGCCAGTGGCAACAATAATTGATAAATTAATTTGTTTTAAAAAATTATAAACTTTATTTTCCCTGATGTGGAATTTTGGACTCCATTATACTTTAAGTATAACTTCATTATGGTTAAAAGGTTGGTTTCATATTCTCAAATTCTCATATTACTTAATATGGATTTATAAGTATAGGGAAAGTCATGGCCTCGAAAGATAGTTACCCTTATATGAGATTATCACTGATCCTGTGGGTTTTTTTATTATAGTGATAATGCAGTGGACAGAAACTCATTCTATGGGTACAATCTATTGCTTTTTATTGATTTTTTTCTATCCACTGATTTATTTTAGTAGTGACCTAATTTATTTTTGGTCTAGATGCATAAAACTTCTGGTGATTCATGATTGATTGACTTTTGGAGATTTTTCAAGCTACTAAAAAGTCAAAGAAGTTTTAAAGAACAAAATTTGGAATTAGAGAATGTTAAAAATAACTATAAAGCTAAGAGTCATTATTCATGGGAAATTTAGGCCTCTGGATAATTGTCAGTTTATGCATTTACTTTTAGGCTTATTGTGATACAATATTAATAATGATAATGACAACAACAACATTTATATAAGTTCTACAGAATACTTTATAAATATTATGTTTTCATGGTACCCCTGGAAAGTGTGTTATTTTTGTCCCTATTTTACAAATGGGGTAATTAAGATAAATAGAAGTTAAGTCAACGTGTCAAGGGTCAAACAGTTAACAAATGACTCAAACTAGTTTTGAACTCAGGTCTTTCATACAATATTGTCCTTAGTTCTGGTAAATGACCAATGAATTCATGAGCATAATGTCTTAACTTGTACAATGTAGCTACCCACAACACATCTAATTTGGCAGAAATTAAAATTAAATTTCTTTCTTTCACTCTATTAAATTTCAATTTTCCAAATTCACTAGTGAATTTTTCCTAACAGATAGATGGCCCTCATCTCTGGAAGTTTCCTGTATAACAATTCTCTAGGCATTGACTCTTTTGACCTTTACCATAAGACTGTGGCAATATAGATATACAGATACATGGACTCACTCACACACACACACACACACACACACACACACATACACACACACACACACACACCATGTGTGTATATATATATATATATATATTTTATTTACAGATAAAAATATTTTTCTGATGCTAATTGAATATTTCAAGCCTTTGTTGAAATGATATCTGAACTATTTTGATTGCTTACATTCTTCAATGTATCATATGAAATCTTTTTTTTAACATAGTAGAATTTCATGATCTCCATTATGGAAATATTATTATGATGAACATATTAAAATTTTAGTAATAGTTAATAATTGTTGTTGCTAGGTGCAGAAAGAATCACCCCAAATATAGCCACACTTACGTTAGATTGTTATTAAGGTGAAAAATCAGCTGGTTACTGATTATTAGACCAATATCAAAGAAGACTTTTTTACTGAATCACACTTTTTTCACAAATTGACTAGAAAATAAAGGGGCTTTCAGATTCATCTCTTACCTCAAAGCTCTTTTTTTCTAGATTTATGGAAATTCCAATGTCCATAAATGAGGTGGGAATTGTTGACTTTCTTTGACCTAAGAAAACTTTCATAATTCAATGGGACACAAAAGTAGGAGGCTTCATCTTGTTTGTAAATTTGGAAAAAATAGGTTGGTGGTAAAAAAGTTGGAAAGAAAATGGAAAAATAGGTTGGTGGTAAAAAGGCTGGAAAGAAAATAGTAAAGAGGAAACTAAAGAAGAGTAAAGTAGGTGAAATAGAAAAAAAATGGTATTGCTCTGGTTATCCATTGATGCTTTGTATAATTATTAATTTTTTTAACTTTTAACTGATCTATCTATTAGTGTTAAGAACAACATTAAATCTACTTATATTGTGAGAATAATGCAACCAGTAGATTGAAAAGATATTGGCATACAATATTCAAATTGGATTTCTTACAGTACCAGTAAAAACTCTGGGCAATGATTCTTCCCTTTCTTTTCCTCTAAAATTTAGGGTATTAATATCTTCAACCTAATTCTAATTTTTGACATTGCTATTCTTTTTAAAAATTCATTAGTTTAAAAATAGGGTATTTTAGCATACTTATTTGGAAATTACTTATACATAAGATTCACACTAGAATACTCCTTTTGGAATCTTTGGAGTATTTACCCTTAAAATTAAAAATAAGTCCTCTTCCTACTTCAGTAATTGATACACACTTAAATAAGGTAAATGAATTATAACATCATTTTATGATGAAGTTTTCACCAGAGAAAATCTATTTCAATTTAAAATTATGGATGTAAAAATGAATTCAGGAAGCATTATTTATGTTCTTTAATGAAGTTTACACTATAAAGAATGCCATTGAATATTCAACTCTGACTTTTATATTTGGTATTTGTGGTAAAGATGTCCAGATATATTGAGGAATCACTTAAGTGAAAAAGCATTAACAAATAAACTTAACAGTCACTTTTAAAGTGTTTTCAGGAAAATGTTCCTTTTCAGTCACCTATACTGATTTTTCTACCTCCTGCTCTCCCATGCTAAAGTTTGAGGATCATTTAGAGTTTCTTTTCTCTTTCTGTTGTCTCCCAATGAAAACGTATTTCATATCCCTTAATACCTTCACTTATCTTTTCACTAATGACTCCAAGATCTAGAGATTAACCAGTTACACTCCCATATTCACAGATGGTTCTTAAATATCTTTATTCAGATGAAACTTAAACTCTAATTGTATAAGCCTGCTCAAACCCAAAATAAAACAAGCATAATGTATCATTTTTCTTGACTTCCCCTTTATTTCTGCAGTACCACTGTCCTCCCTATTCTAGTGTCTTATATGATATAAGCTCTGAATGTTACAAGAATCAAAGTCAGTTTATAAGGGATATGGTTGACCTCATTAAAATATGCTTTCCCTACCCCCACAAAAAACCCATACATGCCTTGATATGAAAACTCACTATGATGAATTAAATAGAAGTTTAATTTCCTGACAGAATCTTTGTATTTTGTGATTACAGTGGACCTTCCTTTTCTCATATTTTGAAATAATAAATGGCTAGTGGAGCTTATAGTTGTTTGCTCTATTTTTCAACTTTTCATGGATCTGTCACCTTAGTAGGTTTTAGCTAAGTTTGCAGAGCATCTGTCAACAAAGTGCTAAAATCTATGACTCTGAAACTCCTCTTTTAACCAATAACTAATACCCTTCAACTCAAGTGGAACGGCAAAACTTAATAAAATATGAAGGCAATCTCCTATCAGTAAAGCAGCCTGCTTCTATTTCAATTGCTTTGGAGGTACAAAAGTAATGAAAATATAGATATGAACTATACATCGTGTTCCTGTATATTAGAGAGTTACCAACTAGGGACCACAAATCTCTGAAATAGGTATCAAAGAATTCCTAGTTTCCTTCAAATATCAATCCTCAATTGAGGAAAATAATCATTTTGAGCAGAAAAGATAGGCACATAAGTTCTCATGATATTGATCTGATATCTGATATCAGTCACAAAGAACTGCGGTTCAATTAACATTTTACAATTGAGGATCTGACTCTCCCTTTTTGATTTACTGCTATTGTTGATTTAAATCCCTATGATCCATGGTGTTGTTTGGTTACTCTAAATTCTAAAAGTATTTTTGAGTTAAGAAAGTGTTTTAAAAAGATTTTGTTCTTTCCCTATATAAATGATCTTCTTCATATAGAGAGGCCATTTGGGTCCTTTTTTATTGGACTATCATGTAGATTTATACTTCTTATTTTCATTGCATTTTCTAAGGTGTTTTAAAATTGGCTTATTGATACAATTTCCACTAATAGCTTTGATTGATCTATACACATATTTGAACAGTCAGTTTGAATTTAGTTTTAAAATTATGAGGTCAGGTAGTCTCTATTGATAAGGATTCTGAAAACTTTATTTATGGAATTTGGTTGGTTTATTACAGCAATCAAGGCTAATAAGGCATATGAGGTGAACTTTTTATTAAAAGAAATGAATTGAATATTTATACTTTTGTAATTATGCTAAGATGTGAGATTAATACCCAAAATTTAAAAAGAAAAAAAAAGGCAACTTTGACTCTATAGTAAAGAAAGGAATGACTGTATATGCATAACTTCTTGATAACAGATACTTGCTTTTTTCTTAATTATCTGTGGAAACTCTTTCTGACTTTTGTGCTAAAGCACTATATCTAGTTTTTCACATATATATCCTTTTCTCCAAGGATTTCATGTCATGCAAGAATAGAAAATTGAAAAGGAGTGAGCTTGTGGCAAAATAATTGATGTCCCTTTAGGTTGTCCCCATGAGAATGCTCCTATAATAGCTTAAATCCTCTTTATTTAGGTCTCACAGTTTAACTTGTCAATATGTAATTATGATTCCAAAACAAAACAGATTACTTTGCAGTTATGGTCTGGATGTTGTCATGCACAATAAAAAGAAGCATTGGCTGGATGAAGGGAATACCTCATTAGTAGTTTTCTTATTTAACAATCTACCAAGGTTAGGACTCTAAATGTAACTGCTACCTTTAACGATCTTAAACAAGATTCATCTAGACTTTTGATAATAGCTACATAGTCTTGAATGTCTGACCTTAGATTTGACTGTCATTATTATTATGGTGTTAGGGAATTATGGAATTATATATCTTTCTGTGTGTATACACCTCTACCATATATGCATATGCATATATATATATATACATAATGTCATATTTTATGTCATATATTTGTAAATATTTATATCACATATTATACTTTTTTTCTTTTCTAGAAATCAGTGAGTACATTCTTTATGGGAAGGCTTCCAAATCAATTGTATTATTGTTTTGGCCAGTAGTACCTTAGGTGGGATCTAATTTGGAGTTGGAAAATTGAATCTGTCAGCAACCCTAATAGACCACTTGTTAAAATATACACACTAAGTTACTGGAGAGCCAAGAGAATTAGAGCTCATAATCTGAAATTATAGGAGTGTATGCTAGTTGGGCTTCATCTGTCTATCTTATGTACTCTCATGGGAACTGGAAGCTTAGTGTGAACAGGTCTCTTATACCATACTTCAACAAAGCACATATTTATGGAATTTGGTTGGTTTATTACAGCAATCAAGGCTAATAAGGCATATGAATTGAATCTCATGCCTGTGATTTTAAATTTAAAAACTTTGCTACTTCTAAAATTTAAAAAAAAACTTAATTAATACTCTCATTAATTAATATTTATTAGGTATATAACACATATAATCAATATAATTATACAGATATAGTTTTGTATATATATATACATATATGAGTATGCATATATATGGATTTATTACACAGATGTTTACATCTCCACATACACATATCCCTTTCTGTCAAGTTCACCTTTTTTGCCAACTTAATGATGAATGTATTTCAAAAGATTTCTAGCAGCATTAGGCATTTATTTTATATAGCTTTTATTTCTTTTGAATATTTCTTCTTTATTATCTTGTCTTTCTTTGAGTTTTTAGTGCTCATTCTCTTGAATTAGCTATAGAAGTCTATGCCTTTATTATATCACTTACCTAAATAACTTCCTATGAATCTAATTTTGTCCTCTACATAGGGGATAGAATCATCTTCATTGTTTCATTTTGATATCACTTATTTTCTCATACACATACAAATACTGTGATTTACAGCTAAATCTCTTAATTATGACCTTTAATTAATACTTATTTTAAGAAAAAGTTGTCATTTTCTGCTATTTCTATTTGTTCTTTCTATATTCACCCTTGTTTTACTTCTCCCAGATCTTGTCACCTAATCTTAACTCTGAGCATTTCAGTTATACCATTTATTCCTATACAGTGCATTCCACTTTTGTATTCTTTTTCTCAAACACTATCCTAGCTCTGGAACCATATGACATTTGTTCAAATACATTACCTAGCATTTATTACCCCTGTAACATTGATATCAGTTTTGCAGAACCTCAGCTTTTCCATCTAGAAACTTATCAACAAAATGAATTCTAAAGTCTAATTCTTCATCTATGAATCAGTTATTTAAAAAAAATCATTCTCCCACTTTTCATGCTCTTCCTAGTACCTTCTTCCATGCTAAAAAAATGGTATAGTGATATGAGCTACCTCTTTAGTCCCAAACACATCTTTAACTTACTATGAAATAAGATAAATTAGAATTTTAGAACTTTAACTCATTTTTCTTCATAGTAGCAATATGTTTTCTGTGTTCGATTTTATAAATATTTTATTACAGTTCACTGAATTGGGTTTCCATTTATGACTGAAGTGTGCCAAAATATTGTCTCTTCATATCATAAAGAGCTGCCTCATTTTCAATAACAAACCAAAGCAGTTATGATACAAAAAAGTGATCAAAATGTTTGTGGGATATTCATTCATATAATAAAATTATGTTGTTTGATTTGGATAATTGCATCAACTATCACACCCAGTGAGTTTTTTGTTTTTTAAAGATGTACAAGTGAAGATGTTTTATACATTTACACACATATACTCACATATAAACATAAGCCATTTTTATACTTATATATATGCATAAGTCATTATAATCTTTATAAAATATAATATCTGCTTGTTTTAGAAATAAATTTCCATTACAGTAGCTTGGGCAGTTTCACAAAATACATATGTACATATAAATAAATTAACACATATATGCATATATAAACATATTTATCATACACATAGAAACACATGGTCTGTTTGTGTGTGAGTGTGTCTGTGTTTGTGTGTGTGTGTGTGTGTGTGTGTGTGTGTGTGTGTGTGTGTGTGTGTAGAGGGAACAATTGGGGCTAAGTGACTTGCCCTGTCCCACACAACTAGTATCTGAGGCTGGAACTCATGTTCTTCTGACTCCATGGCCAGTATTCTATGTACTGTGAAATATATACTTTTTAAAAGTTCATTCATTTTTTTTCAAGGTGAAGTATCAAATCATTAATAGGCTAAATCATCTATTAGATTTTGTACTTTTTCATATAATTGACTATCTTCCCTTTCTTTTTGTAATCCCTCAGCTCTTTTTATTTTTGTAAGTATTCATCCATTTTACTCAAGTTATCCAATTTATTGGCATAGAGTTCAGCAAAGTAACTCTGAATTCTTTTATTTCCTCCTAGTTCACCCTTTTCATTTTTGATACTGGTAATTTGGTTATCTTCTTTCTTTTTTAAATCAGTTTAAATCAGATTAAAGGTTTACATATTTTATTGGATTTTTCATAAAATCAAATTAGTTTATGAGATCAATGGTTTTCTTGCTTTCAAATTTGGAATTTAATTGGAGATGTTTAATTTGTTCTTTTTCTAGCTTTTTTAGTTACATGCCCAATTCATCCATTTCCTGTTTCTCTATTTTATTTATTTAGGCATTTAGAGATATTAAATTTTCCTGCCAAATCTCCTTGTCTGCATCCCATAAATTTTGGTATGATGAATCCCTCAGCTCTTAAATAGTGTTTTAGATGTTTCCAAAGTATACAAAATTGAATTGATTAAATGAAGTATGCTGTTACTGGTAAAATAAACATAGGATAGGTAAAAAAGTATACTTTTCATGATATATGCATGTATATATTTCTATATAAGTGATTATATAATTTATGTGCATGTGCATATAGATAGCTATACATATAAATGTATAATAGTAATGACTACAATGGCCGTACTGAAATTCAGCCATCAGCTCTCACAAGGTGGTTCAAGCTGGCTCTAGTACATTGCTATTTAGGCCAGGATTCTGTGATTCTTTATCAAAGGGATATAAGTCTAAGTTGAATACTGTCAAAGATGATATAAAATGTTTAAATTAACATATGAGTCAAGCTCAGAACCATTTATTCTATTGCCTTTTTTTGTGGAAAATCTGTTAGTCTTAGAAGTCATTTTGGCATTAATTGAAAGTCATGTAGAAAGGCAGCAAGAGAGGTGAAAGCTGATTAAATACCTAGGACTAGTATTCTACTAAAGTATAATACCATTCACTTTAAACTGTAGTCAATAATTTATGCTGAACTTCAGTATTCATAAAACATTAAGTATCATATAATTTAGTTGCATATGCATTGATACAAAATAGTTAAATAAAACAAAAACATGCACATATTGCATTATAATCAATTATATTTGACTGTCTTCCTAAGTGAAGAAAATTATCCATATAAAGTCTATCAGAGGAAACAAAAGATGCATCTGTAGGGATGAGTGTAATCCCCTCATTGATTTGTGGACATAGAATCCTCCAAGGTTTCGTATTTAAAAGAAAAAAACACATCATGTGTCTGAGTGAGTTTTAATTTTCTATTTGCATCTCTCAGATGGATGAAAGATGTGTAAAATCACATGTGACCATAGTTCCCTATTGACTATGCATCAGAGAAATCTCAAATGTGTTGTTTACTTCAGCAAGTACAGGAATATGTTTTACCCCTAATATGCTAGTTTCAGAATGTCACATGCAAATAACTAGAGAAAAGGATAATATATTCAGTTTTTGTTAAGCCTTCTATTTTGGAAACACACTGAATTCAGACATACTTTATACATACTCACTCTGACTTTCAGGGCTGTTAAATATGAAGAGTCTTAAAACATCCCAAATGCATATGAATTGGATAGGTGCTCTGATTTGTAACAATTAGAAGTCAAATAAATGAAACTGAAAATGTAAACATTCTACTTCCTAAGTCAGCATGGACTCTATACCTCAATAATAATGTACAGTAATATATCTGTTAATGTACTCAATTTGTTTTTCTTTTATTTATATATTTTTAATTGGATGAGGGATGTCTTGATGAAGAACGCTCTACAAATATAGGTCAGCATTGCTTTTCAAATACCAGTTTTAGAGAATTGGATGATGATTATGGATATTTTAAGAGGAAAGCTGAGATATTCAATGATTTGCTTATGATAATATTCAGTTTGCATCAGAGATAAGACTTAAACCCAAATCTATCCAAATCTGAAGCCAGCTCTTTTAGTTATTGCCAGTTTCCTTTAAATAAACTATTACATTTGTAATATATTTCTAGAATAATCTCAAAGTATTTTTTCCATCTGAGACTGGAGTAACTCATGTACCTTAATAGGGCAAGGGTGAAAAAAAATTTTCTGGATAGAGATTTAACTATCTCCTTAGGAAAAGGAAAAGGATGTGATGTCTCTGTCCTCATACATAGAACATGAAATTATTTCTCTCCTCTCTACCACTGTGATGTGCTCATCTTAAATGAGATTATATGCATATATAGGTGTGTATATGTATTCTTAAATTCAATTATATATATGTGTGTGTGTGTATAAGCGCACTGCAAGACTCAAAGTGTTATGTAAGGTATGTTCATTATTTTACTATTATCACATTGTTTATTGTTATTATTATTACTAATATTACCCTTTCTAACTAGTGACCAGGAAGGTTTCTGCGATAAGGGGATCCCCTCAATATCCAAAGGTAGAAGTCCTCTCAAGTTCTACTTCTCTATACTTTGACCCAATTTGAAAATTCACAAAATAAGCTTTGCAAAAGTATCCTGAGGACTGCTATAGCAGGCATAGAAAAACATTCTATGTTCCCCCTATCCTTTGGCTCTGTTAGATTTAAAGATGATAGGTTTTGTGGTGATCAGAAAACCACAGGAATTTTCTGCCCCAAATATGACCTGGAATGAAGTCCTAAAAGCCAAAAGTTGCCTCAGAGTCATTAAATAATGGCATCTGGAAAGGAAGGCAGATTTCAAGGAAATAGTAAAGGCTAAATTTGGGACAGTATTCAAAGTTATCAATCTAATGAAATAAAAGAATTATTTAATAATAAAATACTTTAAAAATATTTCTATATTTGGCAAAGGGCCTGAGTCCCAGTTTAGTAAGCATTTATTAAATCCTTAGAATGTGTAGGTCCTGAAGATTAAAAGAAAACAAAAAAGATATGACCAACACAAATATTGCCCTTGAGGAATCCAAACATTTATAAGAAAAGTAAATACAAAATGTATAAAATAAATACAAAATAAATCTAAGTGGGAAGAGAAGACTTAAATTTTGAGGGAAATCAACACATCTTTTAGGAAGTCACCCACTGGAGGCAAACTTTGAAAGATTCTAGGAATTCCAACAGTAAAGATAAGGATGATCTAACAAATATACAGTATCATGGAAGCAAGAGATAGGATGGTGTTTTGGGCTGGAACATATAATATTCTTTATGGGAAAAAGGATATAATGTGAAGTCATTCTTCTATTTTGAAGGACTTTAAATTAAACCTTAGAATACATATTTTATTTTAAGGGCAGAAGAGTTTATCATAGGAAGTCATTACTGTTAGAATGATCAGACATACTTTATTGTGGCTAGGACATTAAAAATGGGAGATGCTTAAGGAAGGCAATATATTTTTTTATAAAGGTTATTTTAATTTTTTCAATTATAAAGAATTTTCAACATTCATCTTTTTGTAAGCTTTTGAGTTCCACATTTTCTTACTTCCCTCCTTCCTTGTCCCCTCTCCATGACAATGAGTAATCTGATAGAGTTTAAACATGTACAATCATGTTTAACATATTAGTGTCATTTTATGAAGAAGAAATCCAGAACTAAAGGGGGAAAACATTTAAAAAGTGAAAAACTATTTTGGTCTGCATTCAGATTCCACTGTTTTTTTCCCCTCTGGATGTGGATGACATTTCTATCATAAGTCTTTTAGAATTGTCCTTGGTCACTGACCTGCTGAGAGGATCCAAGTTCCTTATAGTTGATCAACTCACAATGTTGCTGTTAATGTGTACAATATTCTGATTTTGTTGCCTTGCCTCAGCATCAGTGCATGCAAGTCTTCCCAGGCTTTTATGATGTCTGCCTGTTCATGATTTCTGACAAAATAAGTGTATTCCATCACATTGATATTAGGTTGTTCAGCCATCCCCTGACTGATAAGTATTCCCTCAATTTATACTTCTTTACCACTATGAAAAGAGCTATTATGAATATTTTCTACTTTCTAGATTGATTTTGACCTAGCATATTCTTTTGAAGTGGCAACAGAATGGTGCTATACCCATTTTATAGATACACAAGACAGTTTAAAACGTTAGGTTTTAAAAATGAATCTTTTATTTAGTTCTAATGGATATCTGTTTTTCATTCTTCTCTGCAAAGCTATTTGACTATTTTTCTATTTATTAAAGTTCTTATAATGCCATTTTAAACAGTGGCATGACCAAAACTAAAGGATACAATGCCACAATTATGTGCAATTGAATCAGGTTTGGCATTTCCTTTACTCTCTGTGTGTTGGATGGAGAAATGTGACATAATTCATAGTGATTATAGTCTTTGTGTGTTCATGTTACCCCCAAAAGGCAAGTATGAAATTAAGTGGTAATCCCTTCTTCCTTGCATGCTGCCATCCAGAGTTATGCAAAATCTTCCCAAAGCTTTCATTTCCTTACAATGTGGGTTTAACTGTGGGTACATTTTCTCATTTGTGATTATAGCTGAGAAAATGGTGAAACAATAATGGATTTTTCAGCAATTAATGAATTTACTCACCTTTTTTTAAACACCTTTATACTGTGGTGATAGTAAGCATATAATCATATAAGATTTTCCATTTGTATCTTGGTGCAATTAGTAAGTCATAGACTTCATCATTTCCTTTCCTTACAATTTCCCTGTTGGTACCAATCAAAAAGCTCTTGCTTCCAGAACCTTTCAAATCTGCTACCCAAGAGAAACATCAAGTTTTCTCCTTGAATCCCTTTAATGTATTTGGGGTTTTATTTTTCCCAGGCCATGACATTGCATCTCTGTGTTTCGGTTGAGCTGCCACTTCAGAACTCTTTGAACCATATATTGGAGTCTCACTTCATTATCAAACAGTCTCATTTTTCTTTTTCAAGATTCTCATTTTCTTAATTAAGATTAGAAAATAAACTGAAGGACAGCATTTTTAAATAAACCATTGAACTTTTACCCACAGGGGTCTTGAGACCAAAATTTTAACCTTTTTGGCTGACTGAATCCAGAGAGTTGCCAAGGGAATACAACATTTTTCCAACTAAGCCTATAGTTTGCATCACTGAGTTCTTTTAGCTGTTAGTGTCTACCCTCTCAGCTTGAGGCTTTCACTTTGCCAGTTGCTCCTGAAGAACTAACTGTGTATCATTGTGCTGTTTAGAAATTTCTGGGGGAAAAAACTTTGAACAGATTTTGTGGGTATTTACTTCTTCAGCAACTTTTTAACTATTCCCTTGTGAAATATTTCCCCTCCTCTTCCCTAATTTTAGTAGAAAATGGAATAAAACCAGGGACATCTGGAACTGATTCTGAACAGCTGAAGCTTTTGTGTACATGCCCTTATCATCTATCACAATGGCAAAATAGCAGTGCAGATCTTGAACCATTCCTCAGACCATTTGGATCGATCACTCAAAAAAAAATTACTTTTTTAAAGACAAATCTGTGAAGCATTCTCTGAAATGATTTACTAAATCAGAGTCTTTTACCTACACTGCATTTCCCTCATCTAGTAATTTTGCAATTCATTATAAGAAGAGATATAGTTTTGTTTTGTTTTCTGGGCACAACTTGTTCTTTAATATATATACCTTTGCTGTTCATTGCTCATAATTCCATCATCCTCTAGATGTTTGTTGCTCGTTTATCTTCATATTTGTGACATTGCCCTCTCCTTCCTGAAATACATCTCTACTTTTATATGCAGTGTTCCCTGTAAGGGGTATTGGAATTCTACACTTGGAGTGAGATCCATGAGGAAATTATTTTACATAATTTAATAAATTGGATATTGCTGGTTCTGAATATGCATACTTTTCTCTCAAATTTATTTAAATATTTATAGAATATACATGTTATACTTCAGTATTAGCAACAAAGGCAACATGTGCTTTATAATAAAGTATAATATAAAGCTAACAATACTCATAAATGTATAAATCTGAGGTACACCAAACTGTACAAATCCTTAGAACCATCACATGTCATAGATGATATCATATTATGAATACAAATAATAAACCTCTGAAATGGTCACATTATTCAAATCACATTGCATATTTTCATTTCACTGAAACCAATTACCACATTTTAGATAATTATAACATTGAATAGTATTAATTTGAATGCATGTGATTTTGATTTGCACTTATCTGGACATAGTTATGTATTCCATTAAATAGCATCATATATCAACATGTACTGTATAATACTGTACTATGATATCATGCTGTGTCATTTTATATTATATCATAATTATTGAATGCAAATTTAGATAGAAATCTGAATTCAGAAACAGAACTATTTAGTTAGAATCCAATCTCTGACAATACTATCTGTGTGACCTTAGGCACATCTTTTAATTTATTAGTGTATTAAAAATTAAATTATAAAGCAGCTAGTACTTCATGTCTGATTTGGCAAAGAGTTTCTTCATCAAGAGCTTTTTATACTAATTGTATCATATATACAAAGGAAAAACCACATGTGTATATGTGTAATTACAAGTTTAAATAGATTACTAAATAAGACATATACACACACATGTATAAACATACACAAACACACTCATATATGGGATATAACATAGCAAACTGGAAAGAATATCAGATTTCAAAACTGATACCCTTTCTGAATGCTGGGAGATATGTGCTCCCTGTCTATAGTTACTTTTTGGATATTTTTGTTGTTTGTAATTAATGATTCTCATAAGCCCTACTTCACAGGGCTCTTATAAGGAAAGTAATAGTGTATATTGATAAAAATAGAAATTTATGTTGAAAAATAGAAAATTTGCCTAATTGTGTTACTTGTTTAATGGAAACTGCTAGCTATCCACAATCTCACCTTTGGGGATCTTCCTAAAACTCCTTTGGTATTTATTAATATGTTTTTTTTATTTGAAACAAATTATGGACATATCCTTTTATAGAATATAGGGAGTGATTTCATCCTAGGGAGCAATATCTGATGATAAGAAAACTATCTTTGCTGGTGTTTTGGGGGTTTTGTTTTTTTTAGGTTTTTGCAAGGCAAACAGGGTTAAGTGGCTTGCTCAAGGCCACACAGCTAGGTAATTATTAAGTGTCTGAGACCGGATTTGAACCCAGGTACTCCTGACTCCAGGGCCGGTGCTCTATCCATTACACCACCTAGTGGCCCCTATCTTTACTGTTGTGCCTTAGTAACATATTGTAAATCTAAAGCCTTAGAGAAATTTCTTTTGCCGGAGGTTAATTAACTTTTCAGTTTTTCTCCAAGAAAGTGTGTGTGTTAGGGGTATTGAAAAAATATAACCCTTTAAACACTCTTTGCTGATTTGTAAACATTTATTTATTAACCACTGAGATCACCCATGTGTCTTAGCAACTTCATGTCCTTTATGAAAGGATGAAAGACTTGAAAAATTACTTTGTGAGATTAAAAATTCACATTTCTACCTCTCTAATTGTTTATGGTACTCAATCTAGCTTTTAGGTATTGTACCCAAAGATATAAAGTTTGCCACTTTGCTTTTGTCTTGTAAAAATATTAACCTATTTATCCTAGAAACAGATTTATTATTAGTTATTATTTTGCAAATGGCTATATTTTGAGTGATACTTTGAAAAGAGACCAACAACAATAACAAGAAATCTTGATTTTATTCTTAATATTATATGAATAATAATTATCTTTGATGCATATAAAATTCATATATCAAGAAAATATTTTAATGTGAATCATATTTTATGACCTGCTGCTGCTATTCTTTTATACAAATAATATACACTCTTTGTAATATATTTTTAGCAAATGTTGAACTCATCATACATTGAGAATTTTAAGGAAAAGCTGTCATATTTGACTAATTATTCTCTTCCATTTCATTTAGATTTAGACCCTTTTTCAGTTTTCTTTTGTTCTTTAAAAGTATCATAATATCACAGTTCTAGAGAAAATGAAAGTAATATCATGAGCAAAATATCAGAACACAGAAGAACTAATCTTTAGTTTAAAAAAAATCCTTTAGCTAATAAGTCATATCAGCAAAGAAGGCTCAATGTAGAAATAATCTAGCATCTCTAGGGGAAAAAAGTTTCTACCACATCTTTCAAATAATAAATTTTATGTTCTAAAGTTCATTGATTTGTTGGAGAACTTTTTTGAGCATTAGTTGGTGAATTTAAATAGAATCATAATGGTTTCAAGTTTTGGATTAAAAATCTTTGTGAAATTCACTAATGAATTTACTTAGAAAGTTTATATTATTTGAATTTACTTTAACAAGAAAAAGTTGTATTTAGGTTACATGAAAACTATTCAAGACAATATTTAGAAGACCTTTATTTTATTTTAATTATAAAATAAACATTCATCAGAGAAAGATAAAATTCCTTTGTTGGGATTGATAATTGAAGAACTGAATCCAGTCTTGATTGTTTTTTGAAACTTTAGAGAAAATATATCTGAGAAAGGAACTGATATCAAAACTATTTTATATCATAGAACTTGAGATTTTTATGACAACTCATTTAATGTCTTTTTGGTGACTGCTCCCTATATAATCTACCTAGTGCTCTATCACTTTCAAACTTCTAATACTTATACAAATATCTGAGGAATAATCAATTTTCCTCATGATCAAAACTAAATTTTGGATTCTATAGTAATTTCATAGGAGTTTGTAAATTAATTTAAAGGCAAATTTAAATTAAAGTTTTCTTGAATAAAATGAATTCAAACCTAAATTTATGAGAATTACTTTATACTTTCATATATATACACATAAATATATATATTCTTTAGATATTTTATTCAATACTATCTCACTTGCTTATCTCAACTCCCACAGAAGCATTTATCAACTCTACTTAGATGATTTTCATACTTATTTATCCAACCCCAGTTACTCTCCTGAATTCCTATCAGCAACTATCCATTACACATTTCTCACCGGATGTCTTGTAGACATCTCAGAATCCTCATATTCTATAGCAGAGATCTGACCATGTCACCACACCCAACTCAGTAAACTCTTGGGACTTTTATCACCAAGATTAAATATAAAAATCCTTCATTTGACTTTAAATCTCTTTATAATTTGATCATTTCCATCTCTATCAATGATCCCACAACAGGGGTCTTTTTGTTTCTAAGGCCCAAATGTCTGAGATAGGCATTGAAAATCTACCCTTGGATCCCATACTTAAGGAAGACTCCCAGGGAATTCATCTCAGTTTCCCACCTAGGCTATGTGACTTAATCATACCCCTGCACTCTTTCTCCCTTTTCCAAATTTGCTTTATTTATCATTTTCCCCTATTAGATTCTGAGCTTCTTGAAGGCAAGATATTCTAGAAAATGTTTAACAATCAGGTCTCTGTAAAACAAAATAAAGACGGAATCAAACAAAAAAAAAAGGTGTACCCACCTCACATTTTAAAATTGAATGAACAATGGGGCAGCTAGGTGGCGTAGTGGATAAAGCACGGGCCCTGGAGTCAGGAGTACCTGGGTTCAAATGCGGTCTCAGACACTTAATAATTACCTAGCTGTGTGGCCTTGGGCAAGCCACTTAAGCCCGTTTGCCTTGCAAAAAAAACTTAAAAAAAATTGAATGAACAAACAAATCAGTCACTGAGTTATATCATTTATTGATGTCTGACGTGTAAATACTCATACTTGAAAGTTAATGATCAATTGTCTAGAGAGGGTGCAAGTTCCTGCAGCGTACCCTTGTTATGAGTTGCCGTGTTACATGATTTGATTTTAAGAACACAAAAACTTTTCAGTATGTTAAAGAGAAAATGCTGAGATGTATATAAAGGAACTTAACCTATTTGAGAGAAAAATGTAATCATACTCATCTATCAACATCTCATGAATTGAATAATAATACCTATTTATGTGGAATTTTTCATGATTTTTCATTTAATTCTCACAGCAGTTACAGTAGATAGGCAGCCAACTAGTGCAGTAGAAAGAATATTGGTTTTGGAGTAAAAAATACTAAAGTTCTTTGTTTTTCTTTAGGTTTTTTCCAAGGCAAACGGGGTTAAGTGGCTTGCCCAAGGCCACACAGCTAGGTAATTATTAAGTGTCTGAGACCGGGTTTGAACCCAGGTACTCCTGACTCCAGGGCCAGTGCTCTATCCACTGTGCCACCTAGCCACCCCAATACTACGGTTCTAATCCAACTTTAAACACTTGCTGTGTAACTGGCAATTCACATACTTAATCTTTCTCCTTTATTTCTTCTGAAGATAATGACATCAACTACTTCACAGAATTGTTCTGAAAATCAAATGAGAAAACTTGTATAAACTTGTTTTACAATCCTTAAAGTGAAATTAAATTGTTATTAGCCAGATTGGGTGGGTACTCTAAGGAATTACCATCTCCATTTTGTCATTGAGGAAACTGAGATTTATAAACCAAGATTTCTTTAAAAATCACACAGTTACGGGGCAGCTAGGTGGCACAGTGGATAGAGCACTGGCCCTGCAGTCAGGAGAGTTTAAATGTGGCCTCAGACACTTAATAATTACCTACCTGTGTGGCCTTGGGCAAGCCACTTAACTCCATTGCCTTGAAAAAACTAAAAAAAAAAAAAAAACCCAAAAACAAAACCACACAGTTAGTAGTAATCAGAGATGAAATTCAAACTTTAGTTTCTCTTGGTACTAAATCTCCCTGCCTCTCATAGTGCTTTAATCATAGAATGAATGAAAATAAATATAATTTGTACTTTTATATTGGCAAGATTATTATTATGGAAAGTGAAACTCAGACATCACTGTATTTTTTAGTTTCACTTACCCACTCCCCAATCATCAAGATGAAACAGGAAAGACAATTCTATATTTAATGTTTCTAAACTGAAGATGACAAAATTCCTTCTTCAAGTATAAATCTATCAGAAGACTTATCTTCCTCCAAGAATTTGCAAAAGTCAGTTCTCTAATACACAATCCCCTTCCCATTATATGTGATAACATAAGAGTACATTTTCAATTTTTTTCAAAATACATTAATATATTCTAAATACACAGAATTTGAGAGATGCCTTTAAATATAACAATAAAACAATAAGTCAAACTGATTAGTAGCATTGTTGATTTCCAAGGCATATATACTCATGTTAAAAATTTCACAATTGATTCTCTTTAATTTGTTTCTGTTAGCTCTAATACACTATCAGAATAGTTTCACTGAGTGAACAAATCTCTTAATATCCCCTTAATAAAGGATATGGTATGAAGTGGTGTCATTTAGATAGTGGAGAGATATTCTAACCTCTGCCCTCCAATCCTTTACTACTACTTTGGTATCAAAAGCCTGGACACGACGTCTTGGGATGTAATGAACAGAAAAAGCTTGAAGAACTGTCTCTTGAACACAGCTTCTTTTGGTCAGTACTGGGGAGGTCTTTGTGTTGTGTCTCTCTTAAAGTATTCTCTGGCAAAAATAATCAAATCCAGTAGAAGATAGCAAAAGAAACAACTTTCCTTTTCCTTATTTAGAATAAATACACTGTTAACATAGTGATAGCAAGAAAATGTTTTTCAGAGTATATGTTTATACAAAAACATTTGTGTAAATTTAGTTGTGTAATTAAATACTTACCACCTTAATTATAATAAAAGCTTATATCATAATGGAGTTAATGTTTTGGCACCATTATTTTTCCTAATGCATTACAATTCTTCAGAAAGACTTCATCTCATTTCTAAAGAAAGTTCTCCTGGAGATATCTGAAGAGATTTAGAAAAGGACTACCATTTCTTTTCTTTGTGAAAATGTTGGGACTTTAAAAAAGTTCTTATATCTGTATTTTATCTTGACATACATACCTATATATAAATACATATACATGTACATATATACATATACCTAAGTATATTTATTTCATAGGATCATTTCAAATAAAAATTGAAGGATCCATAAATTTATCTTTATTATATATCATGGTAATGGGAATTTTCTTAGCAAGGGGTTTCCTATTTCAATTTATCTTCTGATAAAATAGCTATAGAGAACCTAGATGAAAAGTTACTAGACAGTATTTTTTCCTATTTATCAGACATGAATAATGAGAAATTGAACTGAGTAAGATTTACGTCAGTAAATACAGTTGTTTTGCCATTAAGCACATAACTCAAAAAGTTTGGTAACAAATTTGATAAAAACAAGAAAAAAGCAAGATAATTCTATTTTCCAGCATTGTATTTTAGGGATATTTATTTTAGAAACAGATAATCTTGAATACATATAATTCTTTTATCCTTGACTGTTATCACTCTATTATAGAAGAATACATTGTACTTATGTTCATAAATATAATAGTCATAATGAAAAGGTTATGTTCAATTTGTTTAAGAATATAGATTGTTGAATATCAAGCTTTATCTATATATTTATATGTTCTTTAAGAAATGTAATTATCTGAAATACTTTATTCTCTGATGAACCTTGGAAAATATCTCTTAAACAATGACAAAATATAAAAGAATGTTAAATTTTAAAAGTTCTGTAGTAATTGATTTTTCTTCAGCAACACTTTAACATGAGGAAAACTATCTTTTTATAGGTTTATTCCAAAAAGATTTTAAAATGCTTCCATTAAAAGACAGAGAAGGAGGTGGAAGCAGTGGGGAGGAGGTGGAGGGGAGAGGAAGAGTAGGATGTATAGTCTCTTCTTCAAGTGCCTGCCTTCGAATTGTGAAAGCACTTGCATTTTTGATGTAGGGAAAATTGTTCCACACTATTCACAATGCAAAGAATTATGAAGCTAGAATCCTGGGGGGGCAGGAGGAGACATAAATTCACAGAGACATGCAGACGTGGCCGTAGGGTATAAATTAACTATATTCCTCCTGCTTCGTAGACCTGGGTCTACTGGAGACCTAATTCTCCTTTTAGGTATACAAGCTCTTTGAAGTCAGTGAGAGGGTAGAGTTTATATTTGTACTATTACTTATTTACCATCTGAGTACATAAGATTTTTATTAAATTGATTAAAATGTATCAGGAATGTATCTTCAGTTTGTCATAAAACTTAGAATATCTTTCCCCTGTCTTCTCCTTACTTCTCAGCTTTCCCTCCTATATTGTTACCTTCTTCATGTGACTCCCTGATGAGAAAGATAAAATAGAAGAACAGATGAAGGTCATCTGATCCCAGGTGCCCTTTTCTCACTCAGTTGAGCACTGATATGAATCATATCTTCTCTGTCTGTCTCTGCAGACAGACACATAGTGCTTCAAGGCTGCAGTAGTAAAAAATAACAATCTTTCCTCCTCCATTCTTTCCCCTCCCTCCCTGTTAAAGCTTAAATTGGAAAGGATCTCTCAATATCTTGGTTTTAGGACTCTTTTAATGTCCAGGGTTTCAGGGTCATTGTTGGGAAAAGACTCTTGACCAATGTTAACATGAATGCTCAGCCTCTCTTGAAGATGAGTTTTTTCTTAATCACCACAAAGTCAACTGGAAATATGAAATTCCAGTCAACAGGGCAGCCACATGTTTGAAAATGTCATGGATTACCTTTATATTCTTTCACTTCAAAGTATCAAGGGGCTAATCAGACTAGATGCAGTAGAAAATTGGGGATCTTAATCACAAGTATCATTTGAAGAATTGTAAACATTCTATGTCCAATGTCTCTCTAGTGTTTTGGTGAATCACTTGAAATGTAAAGAAAGATTATTCCCTGATGATATGCTAGCCTTGGCATTTTTTAATGGGGAATTTATGACCAGGAAAAGGGAATTACTATAGATAAGGTATGTGTCACTCAGGATATTTATAGGATTTGTTCTGATAGACATTAAGCACTGATTGAAGTTGGTTCCACAAATGTCACACTTGAAGGGTTCCTCCCAGGTATAATATTCCCTAATGAAAAAGATGACTGGAATTCACACTGAATACTTTTACCCCTCCTTCACATTTATAGCATTTCTGCCCTTTCTAAGTTACATGAAGATGTGAGCATGATCTAAAATCTTTTCTAGTAATATTTATCATGCTATCTCCAGTGTAGATTCATTCTATGATGGTGAGGTGATTAAAAAGGTTTGAGAGACATGGTTTTTGGATAATTTAATCATTTTATTGATAAGGCCATTATGTTATTAATAAAAGGATTGTCATCTCTCTTAGACCAAAGATAATCCTGCTAGTGGACTCACACTCACAGAGTAGGTGTTCCTGAGGAATGGCAATTAACTCTGCTTTGATAACACAGTGAGAGGTGAGTTAAATTAAAATGAGGGGCATAGAGTGACATCCTGTCACCCTTGGACTGAGAAACTATCTCTGTACTCAGACTACCCTAGCCTCAGGCTATCTAGACAAAAGGATCTGCTTAAGTAGAACAAATTGGTCTTCCCCACTCAAATTAAATTCCTTATAAGATTGGGTGAGGTCTGACCAAGATTGAGGAGAGTTAATTCAATCTCATTATCAGTAGTGTCCTTCAAGAGACCAAACTTTTTACTTTTTAAAATCAGAACTTTAGAAGGTGAGAACTCTGATTCCCAATCATTTTTCTCAATAGACATTGGGTGAAGCAAGGCTGATTTTTATTTTTTTGCAAAGCAATTGGGTTAAGTGGCTTGCCCAAGTTCACACAGCCAGGTAATTATTAAGTGTCTGAGGTCGGATTTGAACTCAGATACTCTTGACTCCAGGGCCAGTGCTCAATCCATTGCGCCACCTAGCCACCCAGCATGGCTGATTTTTTTTCGAAATCAATCAAAATTTTTTTTTTGGGGGGGCGGGTGATTTTAACAATGTAACTCAGCACTTAGCACTTGGTACATGGTAAGTGCTTAGTAACTATCTAGTAACTATCTAGTAACTATCTAGTATCTTAGTAACTATCTAGTTACTGACTGACCTTTGTGGTGCACAAAGTAGCTGTCATATCCAAATGATCAAAGAACATAATTGACTAAAATTACTTTTTATTGGAAAATTGGTCATTAACCAAAGGAGAAAAAAACAAGCAGGTATTATATTTTAGCCAAATCATTAGTAGACCTCTTGCTTTCTCTTTTTTTGTGACTTTAGTCAACTTCCACCAGTCTTGTTTTCCTCATTTGGGAGCTCTAAATCTATCTCATGTTTCTAATTCCTCCCTCTGATTTATACTAGCTATGCAATAGTTGGCAAGTTCCTTAACCTTTCAATGCTTTAGACAACTTTCTAAGACTATAAGTCGTAGACAAAGTACTTACCTGCTTTGGAAAAGGGGATTTTCTTATTTGGGAGTTCTCTTTGTCAAAGAACTAAAGGTCTGGCTTCTATCCTTATGTGTCTGAATTTCAGCTGGTTATCTGTCTCCATCAGGATGTGGCACTTGGACTTTAAACTCAACCTGTACAGAAGTCATGTCATTTTTTTTCTCTCCAGTAACTGACCCATTTCCCAGTTTCTTTATTTCTGTTACTGGTATCTTCATTCTTTCCATTGCCTGTCCTCAAAATCTCAGTTATCCTCTATTTTTTTAATCTTCCCTAACTTCCTCAACTCCATCTAGTGAGTTGCTAAAAGTCTGTTAAATATAGTACTCTCTTTAGGTCAGAAATTTGAGTCTCAGGTCCAATTCTTCCTGCCTATCTGATACTGGCAAGTCATTTTACCTTTCCATACCACCCATTCCACATTTGTATAATGCAGGAAACAGGTAAGTGATTTCTTAAAGGTTGGCAAAATCTAAATCAAAGATCTCGTTTTTGCTATAAAGTTTTACATCATGTTCAAAGATAATTATACCAGATAAATTCTAATAATTATATCAGTGTAAATTTTGACCAAAACCTCTCCTACATTCTTAGAATTTGCTTGCTTCCTTTATTGCTAAAACACTAACATACAAGAGTTCCCCCCACAATGAATTAATTACAACACTCTCCACTTGATTTGCTCATGATAAATTTTATTATTGTTAAATACTTACTCTCTTATAGATTATACCTCTGGTGACCCTGGTGGATTTAAATTATTATTTTTCTTTGAATGTACAATAATGTGGTGAACCTCGAGTAGAGAGATATCTGGCTTAAAGTTCTGCCTGTAGCTTTCTCAACCTCAGTTTCCTTATTTGTGAAATGGAAAAAATAATGCTTACAGTAATAATACTGTTTGTCCATCATTTTTGAACATCATGACATTAGGGAGATGATGCCATGACAAGCACATGAATTGGATATAAGTGAGGTGGGGCTGTGTTAAGTCACCAACCTAATTTTCTCCTCAAGAGCCATCTGGATCCAATGACCAGAAATGAAAATCAGGGCAACTGGAGATGGCCCTGTATGAGAGGCAATCAGGGTTAAGTGACTTGTCCAAGGTCACACAACAAGAGTCACATTCGAACTCCTATCTGCCAGAATCCAAGGCCAGTGCTCTATCTTCTGCACCACCAAGCTGCCTTGCTTACTGTATTATTTTTCACAGGGTTACCATGAGGAGGAAATGCATGTTTTCAAGTCTTTAAAATGTTTTATTAATGTCACATATTATTAAATAGCATTTTATCAGGAAGGAAAAGAACCACTAACAACTATGTTACTTTCCTCTTATATACAGTATAACTTGAAAATATTTTGGAGAAAAAATATTATTATAATTATAAATTATAATTATCTTAATTGATTCTACATAAAGTAAAACAAAAAAAAGACCCTATGTATAAGAATATTGATGAGAGAAGTCTTTAAAATTCTTCAAAATCCTTTAATTAGGACTGACAACATTATTAGCAAAGTTTACTCTTGCCATTTTTCAATCATGTCCTTTTGATGTTCTCTCAGTTCTTTCACTGCTCCCCAGGCATTTGATGCTCATGCACCATTACTTCCATGCCTTCTTTCAAGCTACCTAACTTATCTATATTTTGGCCTATTTCTTTAGGGCTTCACTGTGGATTATGTGACAAGTAGTCAATCTAATAAAATTTGTTAATGTGTTAATAAGTGTTAATGATACTAAGAAGGACTCAACTATTTGAAATTTAGTACTGTATAGGTTTATGATTTAAATATTCAGTGTCAACAGAAAATATGACAGATATAGCCCTTCCTCTTAAAATACTAAAATGAAAGCCGATCTTAATATCCATTATGCTTCTTGACTGAATAATTCTGATTTAATAATGATAAAGAACTAATCAATAAATCTTAAAAAAGTACTAGCAAACAAGTTTTTTTAAAAAAGATTATAGAAAATATTGATAGTTTTCAGAGATTAGGAATTAAAAGACCAAATATTAAAATTTAAATAATTTTGCATAGGGCATATAAAGCTACTTTTCCTGTGTTATTTGGTACTCATGAAATATATTAATGGATGGATTTTTGCAAAATGTCTCTAAAGATTCATGAATGTTGTCCATTCTCTTTGGAATTGCTTGACTGGAACATGAATCTCCACAAGAAAGATGAAAGATTATAAGAAGATAGTTAAAGAATAAAATTGACCTTTAAAAAATAAGAAAAGCCTGGATACTGGTTTAGAAAATAAAAAGATGTAAATATGACAGTATCTAGTGCAGTGTTTGAAATATTAAACCATTTTAGCTGTAATGACTAGCTGTTACTAGATTTTTATTTCCTGGAAAGGAGATATGAGGTCTAAACTGTCAAAATATGTAATTATATTTAAGAGGTTTTTTTTGGGGGGGGGCACAATATAAGGATGAAAGTTTGGGGGATGGGGAGAGAAACAACTTTCAGAAGTATAAAAATTTAATTGTTAATTACAAAATAGGAGGAATTTAAATAAACACATTTAGCAAAATTTGATTTTAATAAAATTAAAATTAATAAAATTTAATAAAATAAAATTAACAAAATTTAAATAAAATTAGGGTAATGGAAAGTTAAATTCTGCATTCATTTTCTTTTAATACTTTTATTAAGTGACTAATGTGTATAATTCATTGTGCTAAGAATTTGGAATTCAAATTTATATATAAAGGTGTATATATATATGTACACATATACACATATTAATATGACTGCATACACATGTGTTTGCATATACAGACACATGAAACATGTGGTGATTATACATGCATAATTATATATGTTTATATGTGTGATGAAATACATGCATGTGCTTATATATGTTTATACTCAATTGTATATGTATAAAAACCTTCTTAAGATACTTTCATGAATAGATTTTTATTTAAGAAATACCAATTTGTCAGATCTCTTGAGGAGACAGAGGGGGGAGAGAGTAGAAATAAAAGAACCAATCAGGAGGCTATAGCAGTAGTAGATGAAAGATGATGAGGGTCTAAAAAAAAGGCACAGGTTGTATTAGTGAAGAAAATGAACTGGGTATGAAAATTGTTCCAGAGGCAAAATCACCATTGGCACATGATTGGATATGAGTCCAGGGTTACCTCCAAAGAAAGAAGATGCATTGAAGGAGCTTATTGGATCATAGTTTCATAATCCTTGAACTGGAGTAGGTTTTGAGGTTGTCTAGTTCAAGTTCATTATTTTTCACTTTTGAGGAATTTAAGGCTAAGATGTAGGGAATTATTTTTTAGTTACTCAAGTAGGATTATAGGATCAAAAGGTTAGCAAGTTTTGTTTACTTTTAAATCAACAAATCATTAGACAGAATGTCAACATCTGTTCAGTAATGTTATAGAATAAGCCTGAACATATAATATTGATGAATTATTAGAATACTTTTGTGAAGACTATATGGACCAACTTGTCTGTGTTTTTCACACACCTAACCCATCTTTCAGCAAATCATACATGCTATCTATCTCATTTGCAACCACTCATATTTCATTATAATTAAAAGTACATAAAATCAGTCAAGAGCACTGAATGGAGAATCCAGGACCTGGTTTCTAGTAGCTGCTACAATCACTAATTCACTGTCTAAATTTAAAAAAAAAATTAATCTCTCTAATGACTCCAAACATTTTTCCCAATTGCATGCAAAGAGAGTTGTCAGCATTGATCCTTTTGTAAGCTTTTGAGTTCCACATTTTTCTACTACCCTTCCTTCCAACCCTCCTTCCCATGGCAGCAAGTAATCTGATAAAGGTTGTACTTCTACAGTCATGTTTAACATATTTCCATATTAGTCATATTGTGAAGGAAGAATTAGAACTAAGACAAAACATGAGAAAGTAAAAACATTAATGAAGTTTTAAAAAGTGAACATAATATAGTTTTGAGTTCAGACTCCATAATTTTTCCTCTGAATATGAATGGCATTTTCCTTAACAGGTCTCTCAAATTTATCCTTGATTGTTGAACTGCTGATGGAAGTTGAATACATCCTGGTATCATCTCACAAAGTTGCTATTAGTGTGTACAGTGTTCTCTGGCTCTCTTCCCACTTCACTCATCATTAGTTCATGCGAGTCTTTCCATGTTTTTTTGAAGTTAGACCACTCATGATTTTTTTTAGATTTTTTTTTCAAGGCAATGGGGTTAAGTGGCTTGCCCAAGGCCACACGGCCTTAAGTGTCTAAGGTCAGATTTGAACCCAGGTACTCCTGACTCCAAGGCCAGTTCTCTATCCACTAAGCCACCTAGCCACCCCCACTCATGATTTCTTACAGAACAATAGTACTCCATATACTATAGCTTGTTCAGTCATTCCCTAATTGATAGGTATCCCCTCATTTCCTGTGACAAAAAGAGCTGCTACAAATATTTTTGTACATGTGGGTATTTTCCCCTTTTTAAGATCTCTTTGGGATATAAACCTAGTTCACTGTGTAACTTTACTGAAGTTGTTTCACATCTTTGGGTCATTGTGAAATGAGATTGGTTGAACTCCAAGGTTTCTTTTAGCTCTGGCACAATTTTCTTCTTATGTCTCTCTTTGTTTATCCATTGAAAAGATATTTTACCACAAATTATAAAAATATTAATACAAATTTTATAAATTGTTTTTCAAATTTTGGCATTATTTTGCTTATAACCAGATGTTTCACAGCATCCTAAGATCTATGGAATAGAAAGGGTTGTTAGCAGTAACATAATCCAGCCCCATAATTATATAAATGAGAAAATGGAAAAAGAAAGAGGTAAGATGACTTGCCCAAAGTTACATAGATAGTAAATGGTGGAGCCAGGATTAGAAATCATATCTGCTAACTCCAAATCCTGGGAGTTTTTTTGCACTATGTCATTCTTATATAGACTAGTTTGATATTCTGTGTGAAAATTGAAGCAGGAAACAAATCTTACATGTATTTGATTTATGATTAAAAATATAAATTACTTATTTTTAATAATGTTTATAGCATAATATTGTAGTTGTTGAATCATTCTGTCTTGTTTGATTCATTGTGATCCAGTATAGTTTACCATTTTCTTTTCCATAAGCATGTGTTATTCACATCAAAATACGAATATGTGTAGTTGTTCATGCCTATCCACTTCAGGGCACTGGGGAGTCATTTAACACTAAAATCTAAGAAGTATTCTGTAACCCATTTACCTTGTCCTTCATTTCTCATTGTCTGATTAAGGGCAGAAAGGAAATTGTTTGTTCAGTTTTTTGTTTTTAAAAAAAGTGGATATTAAATATTCTATCCTCCAAAAGGAAGATAATTTATTAGTGCCATTTTGAAGAGTACTAATTACCACTAAAGTTATCAGTAAGTGACTTCTTTTGGGAACCCTATTACTTTCCAGTAGGATGACTAAATAGATAAGGTTGTCAGAAAAAGTATCTGACAAAAATTTTTTATATCAATCAAGCTTTGAACTGATGTGTCAAAATTAAATAATTTTAAACATCATGCTATAATGTTACTATTGATTTGTATCTGTGGAAGTATAACATAGAGAAGAATCCTCTTAATCTTACTAATAAAAGCCCTAAACACATTGGCTGAGAGGAAACAAAACAAGTTCTAATTGAGGTATGAAAATTAAGGTTTGACTTATGTAAAAATTATCTCAATCTTCCCATTCACCTACTTATACACATTTTAATGTATTTTTCTTAAAAAGTTGGTTTTAATAAAACTTCTCTGCCAAATTTTTTATTGTTAAATGATATTATATCCCCCAGTAAAACTACAGAAAATGAATTGACATAATATTGTGTCAAGGTAAGTGTTCACTGTGGAAAGGAGACAACAACAGAAAGAGAAAAGTCAGACAAATTTGTGAATCTTTTTATCTTGATGCAAACTTTAAAACAAATTTGTATCATCATTAAAATACTATTTCAAATAAAATAATTGCAAAAGAGATTGTCATAAACTTCAGTCATACCTTTGTAATGCTCAGTAAGTCTCCAAACTACTTTAAATGTTATTTCTCCTGATGCAGTTTATATATGTATGTGTGTGTATATATATATATGCATACACATATGTATGTGTTTATGTCTATATATCCATATATATGTGTGTGTGTATACACACACACACAACTATATACAAATATATTGTAATGCAGAAGCACACCTTTTGCAAAAATTGGGTCATCTTTAATTTTTTTCTGATTTCTTTTTTCACCTAGATCTCACAGAAGCAGGAGGTCCTTTTAAACTATCCCTTCAGTTTAACTCAATTCAATTCAATTCAATTTAATGTGTAAGTAAAATAAAATAAAAAAGACAGTCATTATATAATTGCCTTCAAAAAAGTTTCAACACAAATGGAGCCATACAAAAGCCATAAAAGTAAAGGAAATTAAAACTATATGTAAAATAACATTTCAAAAATTGAGAAAATGCCAACACTCAGGAATCAGGAAAAATTCAGTAAATGAAATCACCTGGGTTTTACTCAGCAGAATTCTAAGTTTTCTATGAAGAAGTGGTGAAGTTAAAATATATTCTAATCATAGGGGATCATCTGATCAAAGGTATAAACAAAGGAAAAGGAATTTCCTATAAGAAAAATAGAAACACAGTGCATGTAGAACCAGAGAACACTGAAATAAAAAAAAATATGAAATAAACCTAGCTTGGGAAATGGGAACCAGATTCTTAAGATTTATCAAGTCCTCGTTGATAATACTTAATGGATATTTTTTATGATATTTTTTCTTGTCAATTATCTTATGTACAAGCATCTTTAGCAAATTCTTGTCAATAAAAACCATTAATTTCTTATGCTGAATCAGTTGAAAGTACTAAAGACATTTGTTGTAATCACATAAAATGAGAACGCATCCTTTATTATTGTATCAATGTGTATATATTATGGTCTGACTTGACTGGACTGAGAGGATTCTTCATAATCTGAGCTTCTGTAATAATATATTCTATACATAAAATATTGAAATTTGTACCCGTTGAATAACCAGGTCAGAGAGAATTCTGATTTGTCAATTAACATAAAGGAGGATTAAATATATTCTAAGAACTCTCTTTGACCTCTAAATTTGAATTAGTCAATGAATCAATTTTTTGACTGAGAAGAGTATCAAGACTGCTGATACAAAGATTTTTCATAAAATAAAATAATTATTAATAAGATAAATTAAAAATAGATAGAAGGAAACTTCATATGTTTGTCTTGAGTACAAATCTTTAAGCAGGCTTTTCATACATGTTAACTACCTTTTAGAAGATATTTGTAACCAAATAGAAAAATCAGGATTTATAGTGCCAGGTGGAAGTAACCTTCAAAGTTTGTGTAATGTTTTGAAATATACAGCTCAAATATTTCTATTTTATACATTTATTTTCCTCTATATAATATCTTATGCAATAAAACAAGATTTAAATATAACTCCTTTTATAAAGATGAAGTAAAAAGCAGCACTGTATAAAAGAAAGACGAATACTCTTCCTAGCAACATATTTTAAGTAAGTTTATTGTCTCTGTGACTTTAACCCCAATTTAAAAATAATTTATTAATTTATTAATTAAAAATTATTTAAAATTCCATTAATTAATTTGGGAATTGTTCCACATTGTAAAGTTCAATATATTTTACAACATACAATATCATCTATTTTGTTGCTATTTGGTATTTTATATTCAAGGAACAAGAAAATAAGCAAATAATATATTAGCATATATATACTAGGATTCTTTTGAAAGACGGATGTATTCTGACTTAAATAGGAATTGAAAATTTTAAAATATCTTTAAAATATCTTTCCCCAAAACTTTGCTCTGATTTTTGTAAGATTTTCAACAAACCAAAAGAGAAAAGGAAATATTTTTGACTTTTGAGTACCTTTTCTAACACTGAAGTTTACTTAAAAAGAATTATTATATATAGTACATCAAAATTATTATTTACCATAATAATCGCAGGTCTTGTGTATACTTGCATATTATATGAGCAGTCACTATGAGATTATACATAAAGTATGTTGAATGTATTATAACTCTACACACTTTTAGTTTATAGACCAATGGGGCAATTATTTTAGATACTTTTCTCTCTCCCTTTCTCTCCTTTCTTCTCTCACTTTTTTCTGTTGTTATAGTTAACATATAAACTATAGATTGATACTATCAAGGAAAAAACTTCTTTCTCTTGTCAAGATTATTTCATTTTTGAATATTAGTTTTTGCATTATTTTCTTTGATTTTACATTTTGTGACTTCATTAATTTACAATAAATTTTTTTATTCAAATTTCAGTTTTTCTTTAATAGACACACAAACCATTTTCATGTTTTAAACATAACATAGAACATTGTTAATAGGTTTTGTTCATTTAATATTAAAATACCTTTTAATTTTTTTTACAGTAGTAAATGAGCTAATAATTTTATTATCCTAATAGAATAATAAGTCTTTCTGTCATCTCAACTTTAAAACCTTAACTTTAAAAACTCATTTTGGAGAATACCACAGTCATTCACAATTGTGAATTCACAAAATTCACAATATTCATTTTATTATTGTTTTTAATATTTCAACCAAAAATGAAAGTTCCCCCTAATGTAGACTCCCCCCAAAATCTTACTCTGTGAATAGATGATTTGCTTCCCAACAGCTAAGGTATTTTTATCAATAGTTATTTTAATATTTCAAGAAGCTCTAATTTAACCAGTGTAGGGATACCTTCAACTGGGACTATAGATTAACACCAATCTCTAACTTAATAAATTATTTTTGAGATTGCTCTGGACAAAGAATGAACTTTCCTGAAGCCAACCTAATGACAGTCTTTCTAAATTTAGCCATGAAAGAATCTTGGACAACAAACCTAGCATCTGTCATCAAGTCTATATTTGAAACATTCCCAGCTTGATAGTACCTACCATACTTTCATCCTTCAAGGTATTGAAGGACTGTGAGAAAATGACTTTACTTCGTTTTTCTGTTCTGCAAAGTGAATCGTGATTGCTAAACATTCTCATTATTACACTAGGGGTGTTGCTTAATTATGGTATTTTCAAAGTAGATACCATAGATAAGGAAATAAATATTGTCAGTACTCAAAGTGGAATATCAGATAGTCAGAATTCATTCTCAGGATAGCTTTCTGGGCCTGTACCCTTGAAGTAATTTCCAGTGTTATCAAGTGCTGTGTGGTCAAAATAAGCACTTATTTAGAAAGGCATTTTTTAAAAATTTTTTATCACTTCTTGTTGTCAGAAGACAAGGAAAAGTTATTCATTTATTCACTGAGTTTAATCAATATAGACATAACAGGGATAATTAATTTATAACCATATAAAATAGCACACACAAGTACTTATTAGTAAGTTAATTTTATCCAGAAAATTAAATTGATACTCTAGTATATTTGGAGAGGTAACATGGTGTGGTGGAGAGAGTTGCCCCCAAAAACTCAGTTCAAGTTTTACATCTAACTCATATTAGTTTTGTGATCCTAGTCAAGTCACTTAAACTTCTGAGATACTAAAATGCAAAGCAGTTGTCCATCTGCACTAATATAGAATTATCCTTTTTATAAGTACCAATAAACCAATAGAAATGGTTCCTATTTCTGTCCCTAACTTATGGTCTATTTAAGACAGCAGTGTAAATACAAACACAACGTTTTCTGAAAAAAAAAGTTTCATGTAGCTAAAATCTCAAGGAAAGTGGATCAAGTTTAGTATCTAACAACTATTAATTAAAATGAAGATAAATATAATTTGTCTCTTTTTTTCTTTTGATTTTTATGTCCATAGTTATTGAAAAAGGATCTAGGGTCTATATGGTGAAGATACATGCTTCTGTTTGATAAGCACAAAAAATAGTAAAACTTTGAGTGGCAAATAAGATGTTTCTTTGATCAAAATGGAAAGACTCTGGCATTTGTGATGATTGTATTTAGCTAAACATAAAAGTTCTAATGGAAAAGGAGCATATTGTTCATATCACTTATCTTCATCCTCAAAGGGGGTTTCATAATGATCTTATTTTTCAGGACAAGAGAATGAAGATAATTTCTTAATAGCCCTTCATAGCAAGTTACCTTTCTCTCCTCTGCCTCAGTCACCTTATTTTAAAGTATTCGAGTATATTTTATGCCTGCTTATTCTGTCCCATCAACATTGGATTGTAAATTCTATGGGGGTAATGTCTGCCCCATTTTTCAAGATACCTAGCACTTAAATGCTTTTTTCAGAGAAAACATTAATAAATGTTTGCTACATTAAGTTAAATAGTGTCATGGGCCTGCAGATTTTTGATTAAATGCTTTTGGTGATAGTCATTTGAATTCATTTGAAGTGTTGAGATCTGTTTTCTTTTCACCTTATTTGGAAGAGTCTCATGTACCTTGAGTAAACTTGTATTCATCATGATCACAGAGTTGTCTAACCGACATTTATGATTTATACTGTCTAGGAATTAATGTAATTTCTAAAATGTAATTAAATACCATTTTCACTAAAATAATATGAAACACAATTTTATCTTTTTCTTAAATGTTTTGAAGACTTCTCAAGCTCTCATAATTCCTGTTATCATAATCTTGACCATTAAATAAAAAAGATAAAATATGGAAGTACTTATTGAAAGTAGGTCGGGTGCAAGAGATTATTCTGTTTAATACACTTTAAAATAAGAATTAAATTAAAAAGAATTAAAATAAAAATAAAAAACCTTATATATCCAGCAATACCGATTTTAAACAATCATAGCATTTTCATGCATTACAAATTCTTTGCCCAGCTATTTCCCATTATATATTTATACTATCATTTTCATTGGCTCCTTTTTTAATCTGCTTCCCATACATAGACTGATTTTTGTAGAAAAAAACCTTATTCTTTGGCAGTGTCTGACCTGATTAAACTTACTGTAAGTTAATCATTTTACTCATATGCTATTTTGACAAAATTTTAAGTGCAAATTGCCTATACTGCCAATTATTGTCTACTGACTTGAAATGATTTAGAAAAACAATGTCAGTGATTTTAATTATCTAACGTTCAATTGATTTTCTATTCCCCATCCCTCCCTTAGGAAAAGCAGTATGCTAAGGAATAAATGGAAGTAAGGGAAATGTTTAGGAAAAAAATGGGAGCATATTTTTTAAAAATTTAAAATATTACAATGAACAATAATAAGTAGTAATAATATTCACTATTACTTTCATTTGAAGGGTTTTTTTTTTTAGCTTTTGCAAGGCAATGGGATTAAGTGGTTTGCCCAAAGCCACACAGCTAGGTAATTATTAAGTGTCTGAGGCTGGATTTGAACTCAGGTACTCCTGACTTCAGGGCCGGTGCTCTATCCACTGTGACATCTAACCACCCATGAAGATTTTTTTAAAATTATTTTGACTGTTGTGGGACTGAGTTTAGATAAAGAAGATATATTGCATCTAAGAAAGCCTAGTTTCCATAATTGGACTGAAAAGCAGCCCTTTGTTAACTAAATCCTGCTATTAAGGCATATCACAGTGGATACTTTCTTCATGGTTCCTCACACCAGTAATCTGCTACATCCTTCAGTGGGTGCTTGGTGATAAGGAGAGTTATGTGTCTAATATTACCAAAGATTCCTACATTTTTTCCTTTACAACTGGTTTGTTTTCTTCCTCCCCCCACCAAGAGTAATTAATAGATAAATTCCTTCATTATTCTTCATGCAACATATTCACAATCTTTAGTTATGGATGAAGACATAGAAAACTGTATTCCAATCATTCAGAAATGCCTAGCTCTATCTTTCATATTCAGCATTTTATCTTACCTTATTTTAGTACCCCACTGATGCTTTGCCTATAACATATCATAATGCCACTGGTGAAGGAAAAACAGAACTTCCCATATTGATTAGAATAATAGAATCATGGAGTTGAAAAGGATCCCAGAGTTCATCTAATCCATTTTCTACCCAAATCATGAATCTGATATATAATGTCTTGGACATGTAGTCATTTAACCTTTCATTAAATATCTCCAGTAATGAAAAACTCACTAGCATATGGAATAGCCTGTCACTTTTTGGTCAACCCAGCATTAGCAAGCTTTTCTTCAGGTTGAATGAAATCTGACTCCCTGTAGTTTCCATCTATTGATTGTCATTCTTTCAACTGCAGTTAGACAGTAAAATCCTTTTCAAGCAGAGTACTTTTTCAAATATTTAAAGTCAATGACTATGTACCCCTCAGTCTTCTCCTGAACTTAGTTCCAAAATTCTGAATTATATCCATATCACAGAATGAATAAATTATTTTTGATGCTTGACTCACTGTTCTCTTCCAATATAGCTAATAGTCAATAGAGAAATCCTGTCATTGTTTTCCATGTAGTATATTTAAAATTTGTCATATTTTTTATAAAGAATTGTTATAAAACTTACCTTTCAATCTGATCTGAAAATTAACTTCTTTAACCACATAATTTTTGACATCTCAACATTTTATTTTTAAGGAAATAGTTATAATATTCTTTCACCCAAAAAGGGCAAAAGAGGATTAATCTCTAAGTTTTAAAGACCTGAATTCAAATTATGCATCTGACACATACTGTCTGGCTGATCCTAAGCAAACCTCTTTATTTCTAAGTGCCATTATGACTACTAATTTAAGGACAGTTGCCAATATAATATACATCGGAAGAGGCAATTTCTTCCCTTGCAATTCCATACATCAGTGAAATCATAGGTTCAGTTAAAAACATAATCTCATCATATAGTGGATAATATTTTTTCTCTGGTTTTCAGTCCACTGATTTTCAAGCTAAACATATGCTTTCCTTCAGATATAACTTAAGTTTCCATAATAAATATGTAAAGAATATTAAGAAACTTAAAGAATAATAAGATTCTGGATGACTTTTAAGTAGCAATTATCAGTCTTATGAATACTTTTTAACCAAAATAATACTATGAATGGAAAGTGAAGAACTTAGTTTTCCTTCCAAATTGATCCTTTCATATAAGAAGACTTGGCCTCAGACTGGATAGTTGATTTCTTCTTTGTTAAATGACTATAAGATCCAGAATTCATAAAGTACATTTCAAGCTTAGTGGTCTTGCTGTATACTACTTGAATACAATAGGGGAGGAACTGGCCTAAACATAACAGGTTTGGTTCACACAGAATGAATTGGAATGAATTCTTATGCAGTTCTCTATTGCTCCCCCCCCAACCATTTTTCCCAGGAAATGATTAACTTAATCTCAAATTAGACAAAGCATTTCAATGAAAACAAAGGTCAGCTGCAGGGACTGCCAATGACACAGAAGTAACAGGTTCTGAAGTTAAGTCATTCCATAACTAAAGACTCATTTAACTGAGCTAATTAAGTTTAAAAAAAATAAGCCAAATAATTAAGACTGAAGTCATGACCTTTAATGATCCCATGCCATATCTCTAACACAGAATTAATCTTTAATCACTCTTAATGGTCTGTTGAATATTTAATGTATGATGTCATTATATTCTCCCCAAAGGGAGTCCTCAGTTTCTTTTGTACACTCATAGTTCCTGTGGGATTGGGTATTAATTGCTGTTATAAGTAATAAAAGTAGTTAAAGTTTTCAGGATTTTTTTTTCTTGACAACCATCAGCAATGTGAATATGTATAAACTTTTAATTGTGTCCTCAGTAGCATCTAATATTAGGTTAGCCTAGAGAGCTTTTGGAAAACTTTAAACTTTAGTTTCCATGTAAGAAATACCTAATAACTAATCTTCTGATTATGTTGTTCAGGCAGCCCAAGTTACATTTAATTTATGTGAATGGAACTGACAATTTGATATGTGGCTCAGGTCAAATTTAATTTCTAGTTAAAAATGACTCTATGCAAAAAGCATACTATACTAAAATGTGTCTCACTTGTTTCCCAACACCTTTGGATGACTTTCTTTTGATTTTGTTCTTGATTATTTATTGTCCCTACTTTTGAAAAATGAATGCTTTAGTAATTCTCAGGTCTCTTTGAAACATTGTTCCATATTTACTTTTTTAGTATTTCTAAAGGATATGTTATTAGGAGACACCTCATCATGGTGAGTTTTTTTCTTGCCAGCAAATTTCATTTTTAAAAGAACCAAAATTCAAGAATAATTCAAGATCATTATCCTGACTTATCAAAAGTTGATTTAAAAATAACATCAGTTAATATGACAACAACAAAAACAATAGCAACAACAGTCACAACTGGTTTTCACTGTTCACTTCAGATAACTTTTATTCTTTACAGAAGGCCCCATTCATTTCATCATATTAGAACTGGTGAAATACAAAAAGCTGAAATATTCAATTCAGTGTACAAGTCAGCCAAAGTTATTTCAAAATCATGTTGTTTGCATAAGTTTTTTTGTTTTAATTTATAAAGTTTTTGAGTATATCTTTTCTATTTTCTTTGTTATTCTCACATACCATTTAGTTTCTTAGCAGAAACATCATAAACACATTTTGGTTGTGTTTTATAATTCAGGAAGTATTTTCACCCAAAACAATCTTTTCTTTGTAATTTGATTCCCCTATATTAATTCATTTGTACTGTACTTGTAGAAAATATATCTTTCTGGAGATATTTTCTATTTCAATAACATTTTAATATTAGAGAAATTTTCTATCAATTCCTAAGGTTTCAATGTTGGAGTACCTCCTAAGAAATTTTCTTTCTTTTTTGTGCCCAATCTCTCAGCTTATGAGTGAATAACCTGTGAACCCCTAAATTAATGAGGATAGCCAAATGTTTAAACAGAGTAATCATTTGGTAATGTCACTTGTTAGCCTCTTGATTTACTTACAGAATATATTTTAAGACTTCCCATACTGGAGTCCTTAAAGTTAGGGGGGGAAAAGCTCTTCAGTGAAGAGATTTTTTTTTAAACTTTATTTTATATAATAATATTGAGTGGAAGAAAACCAGGGTATTAGATTGCTTAATTTGGAAATTAGTTAGTTTATTATTGCTAATTTGAAAATTTCAAATAGATTTATCTGGGAATTTTTACTATTAACTTTCTATTCTGTGAGATATAGATAATCAATGTACTAATATAGCATTTAAAAGTTTAAATTTTTTAAAAATGAATTCTAATTTATTTGGAATTTTATCCATACTCACATAAACATCAATATACACACACAAGTACTTCAGAAAAGTCAAATTTTTGTTGTAATTGGCAGATTAACAAAGACTCTCTACTGGTCTTTATGAATTGTTTAAGGTCAAAAATATTCATCACCTAGTTGTCAGTCATCTAATCATGAGATTCTGTACAGATTTTCAGGTTGCCATCAGATTGTAGATACTCTGTTTTCAGGATGTCAGGCTAATGTTGATAATTGACATTTAAATATATGTTTGTATACACACCATATTTTTCTTTTCATCCACAATTTCATTTGAAACTCAGAGCAACTCTGTGAGGCAGACACACTTCAAATGTAATAATTCCCATTTGGTTGATTAAGACTGAGAGGGGTTAATTGGTTTGTTCAGTGCCACAGAACTAGTATTAGAGGTAGAATTTGAACTCAGGTCTATGCATCTCCAGCATTCTGCCTCCTATGTCATGCTGGGCTACACTAGCATAAAATTCTAGAAATCAGGGTTGTACACATACTTTCCTGATGTTTATAACAATGAGAGTATTTTAGCAGTGCCTAATGATTTTGTGAGTTGTTTTAATATACATCAGTATTTATATTGTTATATTATACCATATTCTATGATTTGACTTTAATTATATATAAATTTATCTTTACAACAGTCCTATGAGGAAAGTACTATCATTATCCAGATTTAACCAGTGAAGAACATGATTCTGAGAGATGTTAAATGACTTGCTCAGAGTCACAACAACTATTCAATATCTGAGGCAGAATCTGGCCTCAAGTATTCCAGGTCTATCCACTGATTAATTGCAGTCAATGATGAGGCATCAGTCAAAGTTTAATAGTAGTTATACATAGATATATTCACATATTCTTATATTCCACAGAATAATACCTGATAGAAAAGAATAAAAACAAGAAGTGGGGAAAGAGTCACAAAATTAACCAAGTCTTTGGGTACTGTCTTCCAGGCACTGCGCTAAGCCTTAGTAATATAAAGAAAGGTTATATAATCCTATTGGTGCATATATATATATATATATATATATATATATATATATATATATATATATATATATGTATATATATATACATATATATAATATACACACATATACATATACACAAATTTAGGCATTACATGTATATTTATGTATAAAATATATATTTACACATATAAAATTCAGATAGTTACTTTTATGCTTAATTATGAATTGGATTCTGTATAACAATTACTATTCCTCCTATGTTCTGGAAATCTATACCATAAATATAGTTTCCCATAATAGTTATTTCACTTGGGAAATTCATTAGTATTATTTATTATCCACTTTACACTTTGATTCTGTTGCTCCACATGAAGAACAGAAAGCAAGAACATGAAGTGGCAAAATTAATGGAATGCTAAAATAAAACATTTACCCTGCTTTCCCAACATTAGAGTGGAAAGTTTCATTTGAAAGTACTTTTGTTACTTCTCAGGAAGAGTAAGGTGGTTCATGTAGGGGAAGGAAGGTAAAGCAATGATACTAATTTCACTTGTTTCGATGTCAGGCCAATAGAATGAGGGTTTTGAGTTAAGTAAAACATAATGATTAAAAAAAATAGCCTTTGACAGTAACAATTCACTACGAAATTGTTAGCAGGCACAGATGGCATTTAATGTGAAGTTGTCCAGGACAGCATTAACCTTTGATATAATGCTGAATAAAACATCTCTAGCTGTAGTTGGACACTGTGTAAGTACTTCACCAATCCCAGAGGAGTTCTCGTTCACAGCCTTTATTTTTATTCAGTTTGTTTAACATAGCAGTGATCAAAGAAAACTAGACTGAAACATTTTAAATTTTTTTTATTTAAATAACCACTCACATATGTTCATCTTTAGTGTATATATATATATATATATATATATATATATATATATATAGAGAGAGAGAGAGAGAGAGAGAGAGAGAGAGAGAGAGAGAGAGAGAGAGAGAATGGAATATTGCATTTGCCTCCTATAAAAACCTGGGTTTGTGATTGATCTCCTTTGAGATTAGGTAGTAACCGATTCCTGAGAGTTGAGCTGGCCTTTGGCCAAGTGGTTTGACATTGCATGTGTTACTACAATTGAAAATTCTAGAATAAGAAATGACATTGTGCATTATGGTTAATACATGCTCTGGGTTTTCCTATTCATTATGAGAAAGCACACGCCAACAAGCTCCATGGGATATTCACATTGATTAATGCTTATCAGGAATAGCTCTGTGGTATATTGATTTGTTTTAGGTTTTTATTCATTGTTTTATTCATGCTCTGTATATTATTCGTATTTAAATTATCTGACCTTTCAAAACTACATAACAAATAAGAATCAGTTAATTCACAATACACAGAAATGTAGTAAGTTAATACAAAATTCTCTGCTTTCTAAGCAAGGGTACAGAGACATTGCCTCATCCCCTTTTCTCCTTTCCATTGTCTGCCACTGTTTGCAAATTATTGATACTTGATACCTTTTAAATCATGAAATTAACAATTTCATTACTAATTTTATATATCCAAACACTTTTTAGTGTTAGTGGACTAGCCAACTTGGACTATTATTTGAAAAGCTCCATGGGGAGAGAAGTGTTAATGCTATTATCTTCTAAAGCAAAAGTTATTACCATTTTAGAGAGATAAGATTCAGGAACTAGGGGCTGCTAGGTGCTGCAGTGGATAGAACATAGGCCCTGTAGTCAGGAGTACCTGAGTTTAAATCCAGTCTCAGAGACTTAATAATCACCTAACTGTGTAACCTTGGGCAAGTTACTTAACCTCCACTGTCTTGCAAAAATGAAAAGATTCCAGAACTAATTTAAATAATCCTTCTTTAATGTATAAAAAAAAAAGATGTGGTTAGACCAGATCAATTCTAAGACTATTCATTGTTTTTTCTACTACCCTTTCAAACTTTGACTATTCAGTTAAAGTTTTAAAATGTTTCTCATGCATCTCTTAACTACTTTTGGTTGCTAATTCAATCATATTAAAGTTTGACTTTTTTTTTACTTCTTTTTAATTTCACTTCCTGTTTTTTAGCTATTGACATTATTGGCTTTTGGGTGTGTGTATGTGTGCTTAATTTATTCAAAGTACTCACTTTCTTCTTACACCTTATCTATTTACCCCATGTATTATCTTGATATGGGATAACAATAGAAAATAAATATCAACTTCTATCAAGGAGAAAAAATATATTAAAATGATTCAAAGGCAATTTTTTTCCTACCTCTACATTCAATATACATTGACACACTACCTAATTTCAAGAAAGGGGTTCATATGAACTTGGTCCTCTATCACCTAGTAGCTTTTAAACTTCCCAGTTGTTTTATTAGAGTTGCATAAAATAACAAATATCTTAAATGCCTTTCAATGAAAATTTACTGTTTTAATTAGACTTTATTATACCTTTTGGATATTAATAGAAATATTACAAGAATGAAATACTTAGCTCAAAGGAAAAATATAGGAGATAACAATTTTATAATTTTTATTGATTTTTTAAAAACTTTTATATCATAATATTAACCCTATACATTCATTCCTTGTAATAAAGATAGTTAAAGAAAAGAAAGCATTTCAGCAAAACTTGTCATCAACCTAATCTGACATGATATTAAACAGATCACACCCAAATTCCCCCATTACATAGAAAGGAAGGAGGCACAATTTCTTAAGCATCCTTCAAACATAACTTAGGTCATAATAATTGCATGGTACTAACTTTGTTGTTGAAAGATAAAAACATGTCTATGCATAAAATGTCAAACATTAATTTGTTAAGGAGTAAAACTAGTATGCTAAGAATGCAGTTATCTTTTCATTTACTGATAATTGTTTCTTTCCAAAATGTAATTATCAAGTAGTTTTTTTTTAATCCTTTCAAAGTACAAAGGAATGTACTAAGGGTTAATTCATACATTAACTCAATCTCACTATGATTGCTATTATTGTATCTGACAAACTGTCTATAATCAAAATATAGATACCAGAAGGTAAAAACAAATGAGATATAAATAAAGCCTGAAAACACATTAAAAAGGAATGAGAGAAAAACTGGCATAGACATTGTGAAATTCCTTCTGTTATTGTTTTAAAGTAATTTTTATTGACATATATTACTTTTATATTATCTACATTTCTTAATGCATAACTTCCCTTTCTTGTATTCCACAGAATAATACCTGATAGAAAAGAATAAAAACAAGAAGGGGGGGGAGGAAGAGTCACAAAATTAACCAAGTCTTTGGGTACTGTCTTCCAGGCACTGTGCTAAGCCTTAGTAATATAAAGAAAGGTTATAAGAAAACAATCTCTGCTCTCAATGTTACACAGTCATAAGCTTTTATTATAATCCTACTCCAATATTCCAGCTTTTTTCACTAACACAGATCTCTACCCTTATTTCCTTCAATGGCTCATTGCTCTGTAAAAGCTTTTTATGGGGGGTGGCTAGGTGGCATAATGGATAGAGAACTAGCCTTGCAGTCAGGAGTACCTGGGTTCAAATCCGACCTTAGACACTTAATAGTTACCTTTCCATGTGGCCTTGAGCAAGCCACTTAACCCCATTGCCTTGAAAAATATATAAAAAAATAAAAAAAGTAAAAACTTTTTTGATATGTCATTACCATATCTTCAGGTGAAATGACTGCTCAGTTAGTTGGACTGACCCTTGAACATCATATTTATACTATACAGCTTGTCAGTTCATTTTCTGAAACCCTTCTAGCCCAAAATAGAACAATTTAGAATAACATGGAGTTTATATGCTACAAGCTCAGGTTTCATGAAAACAAGTTCACCTTCTTGGTTGGATATGCATAAAATATGATTTTAGTTGAGATAATTTATTGAATCTCAGTTGGTGGTACTCAAAAAATATTCTTCTAACATGTATACTCAAGGTTTTGTTGCCATATGAAAATATTTATGCAATACACATCACTACCTTGATCATTATCAATGAAAAGTAGCTCAGTTACCTATGTCACTGATGAGGTTTCTCTTTCCAAATCTAAAATTTAAAACATTTCCGTCTCCTCCTCCTCCTCCTCCTCCTTCCTTCTTCTTCCTTCTTCTTTTCCTTCTTTCTGCTTCTGCTTCTTTTTTCCTCTTGTTTTTTCTCCTTTCTTCTTTTTCTTTTTTCTTCTTCCCCTTAGTCTTCCTTTTCCCCATTCCCCTTCCCTTCCTTCTCCCCTTCCTCTTTCCTTTCTGTTTGCCCTTCTTTCCCTTTCCCTTCTCCTTTTCTTCTTCTTCTTACAACCTAAAAATCATACTAATAACTTTATATAGAAGTGACCTCAAACTAAAGAGTTTTTTTATTTGATTTCTTAGATTTTGAGCATTTATCTAAATACATTACTGTGCTTATTTCACATAGATGTAAAAGATCCATGCATACTTTGTGGGTCTAAGGAGGTATAGCTGATACATGACTAAGCAGGCACATCATAAAGATTTTTTGAACTTATTAATATTTTAAAAGTGTGTCCCCATAATTTTTATTCTATTTTTCTGGGCCCTTTGAAATATGAGTCCACTTCTTGCATTCTAATTTTTCATGCTAGAAAGGCAACTATTTATATGGTTTTTACTGATCAAAATACTGAAATGTTTCCTTTTCCTATTATACGTGCTTGTGTTAATAAGCAGCTTGAAATAATCAATTTTAACTGTCCTGTTTTATATCTCAGGTAAATTACTTTATTGAAGAATCCTTTAAATGCTATAAGGTTATTTGTTTTCATATTAAATTTGGGGAAAAATTTTAAAAAGGAAAACATCTGAGTAGCGTTTTATATAAAAATGAATAAAGATACCAGGTGTTAATAGCTATAGCTTTTGTCACTTCACTAAAAAGATATTTTTTGGAATTGTTATGCATTTCAATATCTCTAACAACAGATTATACTGCTAGTATTCATAGGAGCACTATAAAGACTGTCAGCATTGATGTATTCACCATTCACTGAGCAAGAATTTTGACTGAATAGTCATCATTTAAGATGGTTTCATAAGCATGCCTACATCTAAGAGTATTTTGGAGAAAAAGCAGGCTACAAAAAAAAACCATGCCAAGTATATCAACTATATTTAATAGGAAATCAGACTTTTATCTATAAATTCCTTGACAGGAAACAAGTTGATCAGTTTTACTTTTCTGTTAGAAACGTGTTCCAGATGATTACAGTGGTATAACTGGCTCCAATCAGACATCATGTTCTACCATTTTTTTTTTTCAGTTTACCTATCCGGTCTACAAAGCATTGTGAAAAAGAATGTTTAATGATGTGTGAAGAAAGACGTCAATATTCCCAACTTAATATTGTTATCTTTAAAAGCAGTAGTGCTGGCTGTTTCTAGATACACATTTGGAACCTCTGGAACTTCTTGCTTATGTTAGAATTGGAACTAGAATCTAGATTTAAACTTTTGATGCAACTGGTTCAATCCATCTTTCCTGGGTTTTATCATATTTTACATAATGGAAATTCTATTGTGATAAACTTTAATGTGACAATTGGAAAAATAATCCATTTGTTTTATTTTTTATTTAATTTAAATTTGTATTATTATTATTATTATTATTATTATTATTATTTGGTTTTTAGTAAGGCAGTGGGGTTAAGTGACTTTCCCAAGCCCATACAGCTAGGTAAGGACTCAGGTCCTCCTGACTCCAGGGCCAGTGCTCTATCCGCTACACCACCTAGCTGCCCAAAAACAATTCATTTGAAAGAGAAGCTGAGCTATTCTGAATTTTGATCTTTATTTCTGGTTAAACCTTTTTACCTCAAATAATCAAATGACATGCACAGAATTTTCCATAAATCAGTCAGTCAAATATAAATTGAAGTTGATTAAATAAATTTTTTGGCTGTTTTTATGGTTTTTATATCTTGAGATCAAATCATGGTATTAAGTTAAAAAAATAGATCATATCTGGCCATACAGGTCCAACCATTATCAATATTTCTTGAGAGAAATGAGAGAACAAAATAAATTTATGTCACAGTGTTGTAAATTCTTTTTTTTAACCAAAAGTTTTAGCTTGTTAAATATTGTGCTATCATCATCATCCTGAAAAGTTTAATAATGAGCTACACATCTGAATTGATTTGTTATAGAATCATATCTTATTTTTATATTTAACAGTTTATGCAATATGTGTGCTGGAGCACAGTATAATATATAAATCATAAAATATAAACAAAAATATACAATTGATTGCTTTACAGATGTGAAATCCATCTACAGCTATAGACATGATTTTGGTTATAGTTTATGTTTTAACTAAGTTTTGTAAATTCATGCTGTGTTTAATAAGTGCTAGAAATAATTAACAATGTAGAAGAAGATATAGAAATGCCTGTGGTGTGTCACTATTTATAAGATCTGTGCAGTGATAGTTTAAAAAAAACCTTATATAGATCTGTTATAATTTTAAAAGCAACTATGCTTTGGGATAATTTTAATATTTGAATCCTTAAAAGAATGAAACAACCAACATATTATATACTAAATACTGTTTTGTGTTAGTGATTCTTACCTGTGTGTAAGAAATGAAAAAATCACTTGCCATTCACTTCTATATACTCCAATCCCCAAAGTTAGGTACTTTGAAAAAGTTTGCCAAGGGAAAATTAAAAGTCCAAAAGAATGTAACGTTTAAAATAATATTGGAAATTTCAACCATGAGTAAGTTAAATGTCATAACTTAGTTTTTAATTGACACCATGACAAGGCAAAATGAGTTTGCTTTCTTTAAATATCATTTGTTCTCTTAAAAAACAAGTTCCTAGAGGTGTATGAAACATATTATCATTGAACTCTCTTATTTTTAAAAACTTCTCTTTATTGTTTCAACATTTCAGCAATTATTAATAGTGATTTTAATTTCTGAATTTTGAAACACAACAATTCCTTCCTTCTGCATTATTTATGTTCATATATTTCTTCAGTTTTACCTGTAGAGCATATAGAACTTAGAAAGTATTTGCTCACTGAATCTGAAATTCAAGAAGAAATATTTAAAGAATTTTTGATTTTGCTTTTCTGTGTGAAAAGACAAAGGAAAAAATGCAGTTCGCAAATGAATATAGCTGGACTGGGAAATAGGAATTTGTGATTGGTAGTTGATAAACTAAAGGCAGCTCCCAACCTCTTAGCTTTCAGTAGGGGAAACTTAACTTTAGGAGATTAAGTAATGTAATTTATACCTATTGGGATGAAGAATTTAGCTTTTGGTCAACCCCCAATTCTGTTTGAAAAGGAAAATTAACCTTTTAAAGAAAATTTATAATTATTATTATATTATATTATTCTTCCAAATCATTTGCTATTAAATAATAAAATATTATTACTTTATCCATTCACTAAATCTATTAGGTAATCTAAATGTGAGAGATTATTTATATGTCTAGTCTAACTGTTTAAGTCTAGCTTTTCCCAATGAAGGGAACTTAATCCTAAAATCAAACTAGAAATAAATCAAAGTAATCAATAATAGCTGATCTCCTTATCAATTGCAGTAAAGTAATAATAGTAAAAATGGTAGCTAACATTTATATGGAAATTTAAGGTATACAATGTGCTTTACATAGATTATCTCATGGGATCCTCACAGGAATATTAAGAAGTGTGTAATTAGTGTACACAAAGAAATTGAGGATCAGAGAGATTAAGTGATTTGCTCATGGTTACACAATTATTAAGTGTTTTTAGGTGGGATTTGAACTCAAGTTTTCCTGATTGATTAGTCAATCATTGACAACACAAAACTGCTTATGGTAATAATAATAATAATAATAATAATAATAATAATAATAATAATAATAATATTTGACAGGTATGCAGCATTTTAAGGTTGCAAAACAAAATAAAGTGGATACATCATATTGTGAGGTATCATCTCATCTGGCCAATGGCTAAACTAATATATAAAAATCTAGATCATCTCTTCTACATCAATTGATACTTGAAACAATTATATACTTTTTAATGTGCCCATCTCAATCATTATTACCTTTTGATCTCCAACTACCAGAGATAGATGACAGGGAATTTTCTGAAAAAGAATACTAGAAGACAATTGTCATGTCTGATTTTTAGCATCATACATGAAAAGCACTAGCTTTTAGAATTAATAGATGATTTTTAAGAACTATTAAATTTTAGTTCCTGTCAGTTCAAAACATTGGCAAGCTTGTTATTGACTCTAAAAGAATGAATTAATGTACTAACATTAATATTAGTTCAGATTTCAAAATCTTTGATTATTTTTTTCTCTCTTTACCAGTTATTTTTTATTTGGTTTCCAAAGCAAAATGTAAGTTTCTTAAAGGCAGAGGTATGAATTTTATTTTGCCTGGTAAATTTATATGTATTGTTTTCCATATCTGTGATGTCATTGTGGTGGAGAAACATAGAGTTACTGCCAAATAGCTTTTTAGAGAATTGACAGGAGTTCTGAGAAGCAAAGAACCTTGCATATATTCACAAAGGTAGTTTCTGTCTGAGGAAGGATATGCATCCAGGACTTCCTCACTCCAGAATTGATCTCCTATTCCTTACATCAAATCTGCCTCCTAACCAGTACATACATATTTAAAAAACAAAACAAAACACAAGAAGTGCATTTTGAATTGCACTTGAATTGAATTGCAATTGAATTGAAATAGGCAACTTTTAAATGCATAGATGCTGGATTATTAAATGACCAGATCATTAGCAGATAGAAAGATATTGATGAAGAGTTAAGATGAATCTTATTACTATAAATGCAATTAAACATTTTGAGTTTAAAAATGATAAATCAGTCTTACTTTATATCTCAATTGTTATTTTTAAGAACATCATTTTAACTATAAGCCCCATAATAGATTTAATTTTTAAAAATATTAAAAATCATTTATTTGTATTTCTAAATCAACCTTTTTTCTCATCTGGCTAATGTCATATGCAAATTGTTCAATGTACATGCAACTACTTTTAATGAATATATAAATATCTTTCACAAGAGTTTATATACTATATATCTCTTGTGAAAGATATTTATATAGTATATATAGTAAGTATATAGTATAGTATATATAATAAGTATAAAATATATAGTCTATATAGTAAAGGACTCTGACTTTCATTGTTGAGATTTTAAAGGAAGAAATTACAAGTGAAAAACAATTAATGCATTAACTCAAAAATCTATTCCGTGCTTTTTCAAAATGTTTAATTCTTTTGTTTTAATGTTTTGCCTTGATGATGATTAGCATGCTTTCAGCTACTTTGCTGGGAATAATAATTCTAAGCAATCTTTTCTTTTAATGAGAATGATTATGTATTTTCAGTGTATACATCATGGTAATCCATTGAGATTAAATGATGATAAGGTCTGCTGTTTCCTGAATCCTGACAAGAATATAGTAATTCATCCCTGTCATTTCACAATAAGTGCAAAAGTACAAGAGACTATTATCTGCAAGTACTCATTTGTCCTTTCATCACTCAGTATCTTCTATCAGACCTATGTCTCATATAAGTAACAATGCCAAAGATGCAATGAATAAAAGGATCAATGGAGTAAAACTCAGATTGAGACAAATAGTATCTCTCCTTTTGACCATTCTTTTTAATGATGTAAGTTTTTTTAAAGCCTTTCTTTGTAAAATGCTAGACTCCTGTCATGTTAATAAGCATGGGGGAAAAGGGGAGGGGTAGAAAGACAGTAGAGGAATTTTAAAAAGACAGCCTTGCTTTTTAACATCAGGCATCAGGGCTAGGCCTGAGGAAAAAAGGAGACATAAATCTGTGCTAAAAGTCAGTGAGTTTTCACCCAGAGCTATGCAAACACTTCAAAAGAGAAAGAGATTAGTAAAGTATTTCAGAATGCAGGGTTTCTTGCTCTCCCCAGAGTCCCTGCTCTGAATTACAATGCAACTAAAATCAGCAAAGGATTTAGATGTGCTATTTAACTGGATAAAACATCTTATTTCCTCATTGTCAACACAATAGCTGGTGAAGAGAGAAAAAATAGTTATATTGCTAATATTATAAATATTATTTTTTTATATTTTCATTTTGGTCCTCAGGCACAGTAGGAATGTGCATTAATAATGGATATGAAGAATTCCCCAGTCTCTAAATGTGCCTTGATTTTATAGTAATGTGGCATAGGAGAGGTTTTTTGATGTAATTGCTTAATGAACATTTTATAGAAAACATTTAACAAGTACACAAAAATTAAGAAAAAGACAGGGGAATAACAACCCAGAACTATCAAAATACATTATTTGAATGGACGGACATCTAGTACTCTAGGACTGAAGTGAAGAGCAAGTGTAATATTGCTACATCAGCACCAAGTTTCATCTTAGTTGGGATCATTACAAGAGATAGGCCACCCATTGTTTAAAAATAATGGAGTCTGAAAGGTTAGACACTAGGGACTCGTACTGCTAACACACATCACCTCTAGCTCTGGCAGCATTAATAGGTTTTTCCTTAGACACAAAGGCCTTCATGTCCCTAGGCCACATCAGAATGGAGGTGGGGAGAGCAGAGGGCAGTCACTCTCCAATGTCAAGTGACATATTTTTTTGCACAAGGAGCAATAATAAAAGCTTGTGCTTGATGGTGAAATTATAGAGAGTAAAGGTATTGCATATTGCATTTCTCTAATAAAAAATGACAGTTCAAAAATCAATATAAAAAACTCCATCTAAATATGTATAAATAATTTACATATATATAAATATATAGATATAGGTATATCTATATGCCTCTATATGCAAGTTTTAATTTGTATGTATATATGAATATATGTATCTCTGTGTATATATATATATATATAAATATGTAAAATGTCTATATAGAGACATATTATATGCACACTGCTATTTTCTTCCTGAGAATACTTGAAGGCAGAATAAATAACCTTCAACCATATAACATATACAGTCTAGTTCATTAAACCAAGGAGGATGGTGGAAAATACACCCACCTTTAAAAAAGGAAGCCTTTTTTTGCATTGAACTATCATTACCCTCCAGTTTGAAAGGTTTTCTGTTGTCCATGAAGTATTGATCTATGTAAGAATATCTTTCTGCTTTACTCCATTGTTCTGCAAATGCAGCAAGTATATCTGTTATATGATAAATATTTGCTACCAAAGCAATACTACATAAACAAGGGAGCCAAGAGGCAAGAGGGAAGAAACATTTGATTCATCGAGTGATGGAGTTAAAATAAAAGAAACAGCTTTAATTTTGGCCTAACCAGATAAGGTAAAAATAGGAAAATATAAATTTTAATGTTGTTGTTATTGTTGCAAATTTTGATTTCTTAAGACTATAATTTACCTTATCCTATAGACTCTTCTTTTTGGCTTCTTTCTTACTCCTTAATTATAACCAAATGGTGATAGCATGTCACACAATTTTTGTTTTCATGAAATAGTTCCCTTTAGTGCAAGAAGCTTTATTTTTTCTTTCCTCTGCTGTCAGTGCCTAGTATTGGTTTAAAGGCTAGGTATATGGCTAGAATTTCCAATTCCCTTAAGCGGGGGATCAGTTTGTGTCTGAAGAAATGGTGCATTTCAAGGCCCCTTCAACCTGTCAGTATTTGAGGAGTTATTAATTTTAGCTTCCTTACTGCCTTTTGAAATCTGACACTGATTTGTCCCACACCTCCCGGAGGCCTCTCTGTGCAATTAGCCATTGGATTCACTGAGTAATTACTTCATTTTTCATGTAAAATGCACTTGATTTATTATATACTTGGGAGGGGATGGCACAGATAGGTCAACTGCAGTTAGAGGAGATTTGCAGAGATATTTTCTTCAACTATGGGAAGCAATGAGTCCCTGCTAGTGAAGGAATGGGTGCATTGCTGCATAAGGCTTGGTATTGGATAACCAGTTGACTTTGGCCATTCCCAAGGGGAATAGATATGAGTGAAGGGAGGACAATTTTTCTTAAATCCCTTGCATGCTAGATGAACGAGGAGATTGCAGAATTGAAGTTGATACAATAAATTTCAGGGAAAATATTTTTTAATACATAGTAGGAATTATAAGGCAATTAGTGGTTCAGTGGTTGAGAAGGGAAAATAAAAATAAACAGGCTGTCCAAGTTTTCCTATAGATCATTTTAAACAGGATCTTATATTTGCTGAACTAGTATAATACTTTTCTTAAGAGACTTTTTTAACCATGATTAGTCTCATTTATCAGAAAAAAGGGTGAATGAAATTTCATACGATGGCAAAATAAGATGTCTTTAGCTAGGAGTGAAGTAGTATGTTGGTTTTTGACTTCGTAGTTACATTTTACATATCATTTAGGTGAGGCCACTGAATCTTATACATCTGTTTTCTAAGAATTTACATCTTGGAAAGATGCCAGAATTTGGGTTCCTTGTATGACTTAAGTGATTCCTTTCTATGGTAATTCTCTTCTATGGTAATAGCATCTGAAGACAAGATGATTGAGTGAACTTGTATTACTGAGTAGGAATGCCAAGTTCATAATAAAAGAATCCCCTGTGACAAAAACCACTAAGTGGGCATTATTTAATATTAAAAGAAGCAGGTTTAGATCTTTCAGAAATTACAAGAATAGGTCTTAAGAATAATGTTTTCCCTTTTGATACTTATTACTTTTTTTGCAAGAAAAACATTGAAGTTATAAAATATCTACATTTTATTGAATCCTTATACAATATTTATTTATTGCTTTTTATAGTTTGAACTTTTATACAGGGCAATTTTCTCTTTTATTGTATGACTACTTCATAATTATTTAAATAATCATGAACTTCTCAATATTTCGAATTTTTCTTAGCTTCTTCTTGGCCTTTTGTCTGGTACATTAAATATGTCATTTTCCTGACAGCTATGGAAATGGATGCTATGCTTCTTTAGCTGTCACTTAAGCAAGGTATACTTGATTAGTTTTTTAAATCATTTTTGCCATATTGATCTATCACTTACTTCATCCTTGACACTTTCTAATTTTCTACCTATTTCTGATCATGGCCCCACAACAAATGTTATTTTTTCTGGAAGTGGTCTCAGTGGAATCTATGTCAATACAAATTATTCTAAGGGGTATAAACAATGTATAAGTGCTGGGCAAGAGAGAGTGAAAAACAGAGTCAGAAGGTTAGAGAGAAATATAGAGAATTAATTATACAGAGTAGGGGAAACAATGGATTTGTATGTAATAGTGGGCCTGGGAGATTAACCTTAGCTTTTGATAGTCACTTCAGAAATGAATAGGACATCTTTTGTTCTTTCAGAAATTGAAAGATTGTAACATAAAATTTGCTAATCTTAACTATTTCATTTATTTATTTATTTGTTTGTTTATTTATTTATTTAATTTTGGCTATGTGAGTCAACAGGATGATCAGCTAAATCCCCAACTAAAACTAACTTATGTTACTTTGGGAGTGATTATATCAGGTACAAGATTAGCAGAATTAAACAACAGAAGTTTTGTATAATCATATATTTCCCCAAGGATTGTCATTACTGAGTTACAATTTTATATAAAAAGCTTTTTGGACGATTACTGGGTGTCAAAGCTGGCAAGCAGACACAAAGCAGCCTTCCTTGGGAAGATAAAATCCCATACACACTCCCATTCAAGTGCATCTGCCATATTCAACACATGACCCACCAATGACATATGGTCCAGACAGCCTTAGAATGGTTTTCCCAACTGCCATAACTGTGAAGAATTTGATCTGTATTTTTGTTGTTGTGTATGCATCAAACATTATCAGTTAGTTTTCTATTATAGTCTAGAAAATGAGCCAGATTAGTTTAGGGCATTAAAATCTCATAGGCAATTATGGATGCCACCTTTCCTACTTGTAGCTCACCTGACCTCAATCATTTAGTTCACTTTTTTCCCCACCTTCTCAATTCTAAAATTGCTGGGGGTATGTATTTGCATTTGTTGTATGCATATATTTGAAGTGTCCATTCTTGTCTGACACTTCTATATAAAGAGCCTTTTTTTTTTCCCAAATAGAGATCTGGGGTCCTGCAGGAAGTTTTCCTGATCTCCTCAGTTATTAGTGCTCTCTCTTTCATTGAAACTATTTTGTATTTTATTCATACATTTACTGTGCATATTTGTTCCCACTCTTCTGCACTCCCAGATAGAATGTGAACTTCTTGAGGGTAAGGGACTATTTACTTTTATTCTTGCATTTCCTAACTAATTGCAGTGATATACATGGGAATATACACAGTATATGTTTGTGAAAATTATTTTATCTATTGTTGTATCTTCTCATAAAATATAGAGCAGAATATTAAGAATATTTTAATATTGTAATTAGTCTGATTCCATAACAAGGGTGTCTATAGAATATGTCTTTGAAAATTAAAATATCCAGAAGAGAATTGATTTCTTAAAATGTTTTTGAAAAATTGTCATAAAATATGAATTTTTTGGAATAAGCCATTGTCATTATTTTCTCATTATTTTTTTGTTCCTCTTTTTCTCTGAAAAAAGGGTAGCTATTAGGAATTCAGATTCTTTAAAAAAGTAGAATATGGTTTAACATATATGTTTATTTTTAAATTCATAAATTGGATACTTGGTCGACTGTGTTGAGCACTTCAAATTGGAGCTATATCTGTGCTGATGCTTATGACAATTTAGATTGGACTCTCACTGATCTCAAAATTGTGTATATGTTGTACCTTCAAAGATGGATTGTAGGTCTGTGGCATTTGAGCTATTTTTGGCACTAGTTTTGCATTTTAAAGGAATTTGAAACAAATTACGAAAGTATACCAGACACAACTAAGCATGTAAGAAAACCCAAATTAATTCCTGGCTTTGATACTTATTCATTTTTCTTCAGCAAGACACTTCAGAACTCAGAGTCACATTTATAAGATGATAGGGTTGAACCCAAAGACTCTAAAGTCTTTTCAACTTAGCATTAATAACACTTTGATTTTTATATGGAGGTCAATGGCCATGATTAAACAATAAAAAAGCAATATAAATGTCAATTTGGAATTCTTCCAAGTCATCAAGAAAACTAGAATTTCTTTTCTTTAATTTTCTGATTCTCTAAATACAGCTTTTTTAATATTTCAAAGCCAATATAAAATTCATTAAACATTCATGAATTGTAAGCTCCTTGAGGGCAAGGACTGCCTTATGTCTCTTTTTGTATCCTCTAGACCAAGGCCTAGAATGTACTGTTTATTATAATAAATGGTTATTGACTGACTGTTTTTTGTTCTACTGGAATTAGAAAAGACAATCACTTTGCTGTTCTTAGAAAGTGTTATTTTAAACCTATTGTTTTTTTTTCCTTTTTTGACAAGAGTACAATTAACCCTTACTACTTCAGGTAATCATTTATTGACAAATTTCCGAATACTCTTTGGAAACTCCAAATTATAATTGATATTGTTATTTATAGAATCTTTTCCCTTTAACAGAGGGGATCATAATTTGAAGTCAGTCTTAGAACATACTGTATTTACATGAATAGTTTTTAGAGTTTCTTGAATAGAGAAATCTGCTCAAGATCTGGATACTTTAAGCCATCTGTTACAGAAATAAGTTGGCAAATCTAGAGCATCTTTTGTGGTAAAAAAGAAAGATTCATTCATTGGAAGAATCATATATACACAAAAGTTAGAGAAAAAAGAGAAACCATCATCTAAAGTTTATTAGAAAATTACAACCCTTAATGCCTAAGGAAAATAAACATTTTCCAAAAGTGTGAAATTATGATGTTTCATTTTTATTACCTTATCTATATTTAATAAGCATTTATTTTTTTGATCCAGAAGCTACAATAGCCAATAAGGTTACAATATCAAAAGCAACCATCCTTCTCAAGCAACTTACATCCTAATATATTTTATTTTGATTAAATGTCTGTTGTTAACTTATTGGTTATCAATGTCTTGAAAGCTTTTTGGAAAAATGGCAGAAACTTATTAAGTAAATTCTTTACTTATTTATGTTTTAATTTTCTTCTCTACTGAATTTTAAGTTAGAAAACAAGTCACTTATAGATCTTGATCAATTTGCATAGGCAATTTTGACTTTCATAACTTTGGAAACATCTTTTTTGAGAATTGAATTTAGGCAAGTAACAAGTTAAATGTTTCTGAATGCTCTTTGAGGTGAGTGAAGTCTTCTATGAAAATATGTTGCTGGCAGTAAAATATCTTAAATGCAAGATGAAACATGTTTTTCTTCCTGTGATTATATTTTGAAAAATTAGCACAAATTTAAAGACTTAGACTCATTCTTTATATAAACTCAAAGATGATTTCTTTTTAACATGGGGTGAGGAAAATTATGCTATTTTTCCACTCTAAACAATCAAATAAATTAAATGTATATTTATCATTTTTCAGTTCTGTGCTGAACATGCTACTAGTTATTTGGATTAGACATAAAATGTCCTTGCCCTACCCTTCTGGATCTTATAGTCTGCTATACATATTCTGGGGTAAACATAACACAAAACAATGTATTCTTAGAGAAGTGCAAACAAAATGATATATGAGGTCAGGAAGGCTTCCTAGAAGAGATGGCTTTCACTCAGGCTTTAAAGTTAAGAAGAACTACCAAAAATTTGGAAAGGAATAAATTCTAGAAAAGTGAAAACCATGTAAGCAATAGCAGAAGTAGAAACATGTAAGACATTTACAGACTCAGGAAGTAATTCAATTTGGCTGAAGTTTAGAGCAAAGTTTCTTCTTTCTTTTTTTGCAAATCTGAATGTGAAAGAAGTTTCTGAGTTTTTGAATTGTGCTTCACAGATGCTATATTTGGTGATCTAATTTTGTAATACAGGCAGCAGAATCAAATTCAAATAGAAATGGACCAAACATTGACTCAGAGAATCATTTATTAATATGATCCATGTTCTATTATTATTTGTATTGTTAACTCTTTCCCAATTACATTTTAATCTGTTTCAGGATACTTTGGAATGTGTTTGTACCACTGTGAAATCAATCTTCTCTGTGACCAAAGGGCTATATTGCTTTATATGTTAATATATAACTTTTTTTTTTAGAGTGAAGGATAGAGACCTAAAATCTGTATCATGTTACAAAAGTTCTCAATTTCATCATGCTATTTCCTTAAAAATTTTATGGAAAATAATGATTTAAAAAAAACCTGTAGGAAATATTTCAGAAACACTTCTTCATGTTGCTATTAATATTACACACAGAACATGGAAAATCAAATACTACATTTTGTTTCAGTTGGTATAACTTATTCAAGCTTTCAAAGGAGGTAAAAAGAAAATTTAAATGCAGGTCTTAGTTTAATTTGGAACTGATTGCTCATTAATCTTTGGAATAGGGAAGCAAGCTCCCTTCTGAATGAAAGGGAGTCTGTTGACTGTTTATAGCAAGTCCTACTGTGCTGTATTCAATTTGTTTTTCTGTATATTTAGACTTTCATTTAGTGTTTACATATCAAACATCATTGTGGAAAATATTGCTTAATGAGCAAGTGTATTGGGCCTGGGACAGTCAAACATTCCTTCATTCAAGTGCTTGTCAACTTTTGTGAAAATATAAGTATTTGTATCACTTAAATGACATATTTCATTCTCTGACTCCATTAGAATTTAATTTGCTAAGCCAAGGGGAGTTCAAGTCAAAGGATATACCAACTTAGGTAAGTTGCAGGGAACTTATGTCAACTTCCTCTATTAAAGTGATTCCAGGTGTTCATCTCTTGAACTGTACTTCAGTGTAGGTTATGTGTTTCTGACCTATGAATAATAACAAAACTAGATCATGTGCCCATCCTAGTAATTAATCCCCATAAAATGCAAATTTTGCCACAGAAAGGAGGATCAGAAAATTAATCAGGCTATTTGACTTATAGTATGTAATGTTCACCTTCCAAAATCAGGAAAAAAAAACAAAAAAGAAACAAAATTGCATTCCAAGTAAAGTAATTTTGGCTCCTTTCCTAGAGATACTGATTCTTATTTGACCTATTTTGACTTTTTTCCTGAAAGAATGTAGTACTGAGCTTGTTGAATTTTAACCTTTTGTTCTATCACATTGAAAAAGAACTTCACATGTATTCAATTTAATAAAGAATTCAGTTCCCCCACCCAAAAAGAAAACACTTTGAAATATTTAGAGAAGTTATAAATCAAACTTCAATTATAGGAATCATTTTATGATTTAGGACATTATGTAATATTGAACCTCAGAATTTTTTGTTTGTTTTTAATAAAAGTGCAAGTTGTTTTAAAAAAGGAGTTGAGTAGAGTTAGGATAGTAAAATAGGAAATCCTCCAATCGAAAACATTTAAAAGATTTAATCCCTTGTCAATATAAGGTTAAAATATATTGCACATATATTTATATATTCATATATATGTATATATATATATATATATAGAGAGAGAGAGAGAGAGAGAGAGAGACAGAGAGACAGAGAGAGAGAGACAGAGAGACAGAGAGAGAGAGAGAATAAGCATCTTATTTTAATGAATGGTACAAATTGCATGGAAAAAGAGAGGTTATGCATTTGTAAATTCTATTGATTCTATCTAGAATTTTTAGTTGTTTTATATTGTTCTGCTATAACATATAGGAAATTTGTTTAAATTAATAAAGCTGATATATTAAGCAAAATTGAAGCTGCATAATAATTTAAATCATAAACCTATGAATTTTAAAACTTGAAGGGACTTAAAACATTATCTAGTCCAGTCAGTGATCATTGGATGAATGAGAAAAAAAAAATTCTTATTTCTCCTTGTTTTTTGTTTGTTTTGTTTTGTTTATTTCTTTTTGTTGAACACTTGATGGTCAGAGCTAATTATGGCATACCAATTAGTTTCTTTTGGCCATATTAAAGACAAATATCATTATCTTTGACCCAACAACTCAGGTGAGAATCTACTGTTAAGACTTCTTAAAGGATTTTGCTTAAGCAGATGGATTAACAATTTTTAAGGTTTGACTTTGAGAAAGAAGTCTTAGACTTAGTCAAGATACTAAATTCATTGACTTGCCCCAATCACACAATATGACTCAGATATTTCTGAATCTCAGACTGGTTTTCTACTATGCCACTCTCTATGGCTTTGTATCACCGAGACGGTGCTATCCTGCATTAGATTAGGGAGTTTAACTTGGGATGGATCTATGCCATTTTATCAAGGATAGGGGCCAGTTCCTATCTTTATCCTATTTATAAATTAAATTCAATAAGTTAAATATCAGTTAAATTCAAAAGAGAGTGATTATGCATCTATTTAGAGAAGAGGTACAAAGAGAAGCGAGACTGAAATTTAAAAAATAAAAAACATATTTAGTACTATATAAATATCAAAAAGAATCTTATGTTAATGTTAATGAATCATTTCAATCATAGTAAACCTTGTTATATACAATTTCATTTAAAAAATATATTATCTCTTGTAAAAAGCCTGATATTGAGATTCCTTGCTTAGGTGCAGTGATCTAACAAAGTGATAATTTCCTTTTATTTAAATTCAAATATAGTATTCATAATTTGTTGGCAAGTCTAAAGAATATATTTTAAATAATATTTTTGAAGAAATTACAGTTTCCCTAATGTTGATGTCCATCCACTTAATGCAGATTTGTAATGCTTCTATTAAATCCATCAATAAACATTTATTAAGTGCCTATTATGTGCTAGCTATTATGATAAATGCTAACAATGTAAAAGGAAGCAAAAGCGATCCTATACTTAAGGAGCTTACAATCTAATCAGAGAGACAACATACAGATTTGCAGATCAAAATATATACTGGATAAATAGGAAATAATTGAGAGGTAATGCACTAGAATTGAGGGGTTGAGAAAGACTTCCAATAAAAGATGAGTGGATTAATCAGGGTGTCCTTGTCATTGAATGAAATAGTCTTGTTGTGGTGATGGTTAGTCATTTTCATTCAGGTGTCTCTTGGCAAACATACTGGAGTAGTTTGCCATTTCCTTCTCTAGTTTATTTTATAGAATTGAAAACTGAGGCAAATAAGATTAAGTGACTTATCCAAGGTCACAGAGCTAGAATGTGTCTGATGCCAGATTTGAACTCAGGAAGATGAGTCTTCCTTTCTCCAGTTCTTTTCACTTTACCAACCATTACCTGAATCAAAGAATTTGTATTAGGAAATAATGGTATAAGAAAACCATAAGAAACATAGGAGTGAGTTAGGTTATAGTGACCTTTAAATAACAAACATAGAATTTTGTATTTGACCCTGGAGGGAATAAGAAGCCATTAAAATTTACTGAATAAGGGGTGTGCACTCTAGGACATTTACTGAATAAGGTGCATGCACTTTAGTTTAAGATGTTTATTTGACATGAAGTTCCAGATATCAGAAAAACAGTTGAATATGCAAGATGGGAGGTCTGCAGACTTTGGGAAAGGATAGGTGTATATCAAGATAGAGATAATAATTAAATTTGTGGTATCTAATGAGATCTTCAACTGAGAGAGAAGGGATGAGGACTCAATATCTAATCCTGTGGGACACCTAGAGAAGGATCCAGCAAAAAGAAACAGGAGTGGTCAGATAAGTAGGAAGAGAACCAGGAGTGTCCTAAAAAACCTAAAGAACCAAGTATCAAGATCAACTGGTCAGCATTGTCAAAGACTGCAGAAAAGTCAAGAAGAATGAGGATTGAGAAAAGGTCATTGGATTTGACAATTAAGAGATCACTAGCAGCTTTGGTAATAAGATTCATCTTATTCTCCAAATCTGATCTATTTTTCTAAAAACTTCAAAAATGACTCTTCCAATTTGCTTGTGAATGTGAAATTTTTATGTTAATATGCAACTGTTCTTAAATGACACTACTGTTGGATTTTTTTACTTGAAGTTTGAGATATGTACTTCTGAAAAGAATGCAACAAGCCTGGTGTCATAAAGAGATGTCTTAGGGCAGCTAGTTGGCTCAGTGTAAAGAACACAGGCCATGAAGTCAGGAGGACCTGAGTTCAAATTTGATCTCAGACACTTAATAATTATTTAGCTGTGTGACATTGAACAACTCACTAAACCCTATTGCCTTGCCAAAAAACAAAACAAAACACAAGAAACAAACAAAAAAAGATATGTAATACAATGTGAACCATATGATGTATGAATCAATCAGTATGTGTTAAATGAGTATAAAATATATGAATGGATATTCAGATAAATATTTGCTGAAACCATTCCAAGGGAGCAAATAGTGTGAGTTTCTTGTGATTTGGTGAATTATATGTGATAGTGTGATATCTAAATAGAAATACCCATAAAACTCTTTATCAATACGTTTTTAATATAATATTCCTAACCAAGGCAATGATGGATGAAGTCATATCATCACATGTGTGAAATATTCAGAGACTATGGAATAGTCCCTGCATATTTTGTAGTATAATTTTCACAAATAAATGAACATTAATTCAAACAAGGCATTTTTTGGGGGGAAAGATATAACATTATAGTAAGATGATTTCTTACTAGAATGGAATAATGAAGGAAGCTGAATGATCACTATCTATAGACATATTTAAGAAGATACTATTCAAAGGTCTCTTTTATTTGCTAGAGGATCAGTAAATCTCTTCATGTCCTTTTTCAGCTCTTAGATTCAAAATATTTTTAATTCCTGATAAAAATGCAAAACAAATTATAAACTCAAATAATTACAGTTATATATTTTCAATAAACAGTTTATCTAAAGTACTGTTCTAATGTAACCATAAAACCAAACTACATTACAAATCACAAACTGTTTTAAAATTCAGAATAGGATGGTTTCAAAATAAATGCTGAAACAATATTTTGAATGTTCTATCTTCCCAGAATAATAGAATGTAAATTACAAGCGGAAACCTTTGTTTTTGATGGTTACTGATATTTTTAATCATATTGAATATATTCAGTAGTTCCTTTGGCTTTGCCTCAGGGCCCATTAATCCTTAAGCAGTCTGAAAATACAAATGCCTTTGTCTCAAATTTTATTGTCAGTTATATTCACCAAGTACAATATGTACTCTGTTGTCTCCTGCTATGTGGTATTAATACTTAAATTCTACATGCATTATCTATTGGGTCTATTACTTAAGGGAAATATAAATTAAAATAGAATTAACAAATTTCTTTTGTTTAACAAATATCCCTCTGCCATTCTGACCCCTTCTCTTATTAGTGATTTCCCTCTGGAGTTCCTTCCATATTTTTCTTCTTGTCTGTTCTCTTTCTCTGTCTGGATCTTTCCCCCATGTCATTACTTGAGAGACTTACCCTTCCCTTTTCAGGCACTTTTTGTGTATTGTTTTCCCCTCTTTAGAATGTAAGCTGCTTGAGGGCATGGACTTAATTTCCTTGTATTTCTATCTTCATTGTTTAGTACAATACCTAGAACACTGTAAACATAAAATAAATGCATGACTACCTGCCTGCCTACCTGTTAACTATAAATGAGAAGAAAGGAGAAACAATAATCACTTATAAAGAACCTATTCTTTTTATAACAGAAAAACACTCAAGGAGTGCTAAGATGAAACTTTAAGAAATCCATATTGTATATATGTTTGCAATATACATGTAAATACACACACATACATACACGTATATATTTAGCCTTTTCAATTTCAAAATTTATACATAAAATCATTTGTGGAGAAATAAAAGTATGTCTGAAATAGTAGTCTTAAAAATAAAATTTTGCTTTGAAATAACAATTAGAAGTTAAATTTAAAATACTATTATTTAATTGACTAATCAGTCAACACATAGTTATTGTATCTACTCAGGATCAAGTTCTGGGAATAAAAAGACAAAATATATGTGACAGGCTGAAGGACAAATAGTGATAGGGTTGGGTAGTATGAAAAATGTATCATATAAGTTAATATAAATACAAGCTTGACCAAACACCATAGAAATGCTGGATATTTTGTGAAGAAGCCCTGAGTTGGGAGAGATAAAGACAACATACTTGTTTATCATTGTGTTTAGCAGCTAGTAGGAATAACTTTCATATATAACTGTAATCCAAGACAAAACAAATTATTATTAAAAAAAGCATAAAAATATTAAGCAAGGTAAAAGGAAGGAAGCTAAAAAAAATAAGATCTAGATCTGGAGTCAGGAGGACCTGAGTTCAAATTCAGCTCTGGACACTTATTAACTGTGTGATCCTGGACAAGTCCCTTAAGCTATGTCTCTCCTAATTATTCTTTTTTTTGTAAAATAGAGATTAAAGCACCTACATAAGATGACAAAATGTCTGCATTTAAACAGTTTAAAAATGCAATCCTCATCATCACCATTATTATTTCAATATTTTATCAAATCTGAGTTCTTACTTAGTGTTTCCACTTTCACCTTTGCAGATTGTTTCTGCCTTCAATTGTGCATTTCTTGTCTAAGTGTTGACATAAATCTATTATTTAGTATTAACATTTCAGACTTCTGGTATTTTTAATAGTCTTTTTAATTGGTACAAAGAAAATCTTAGTAAATTAATTGGTGAAAGTCCAGCTAATATACCACCTTCTGCCAGAAGTTTCCCAGCATCTCTTTATCTTAGTACCTTGCCTTTGACACTATTCCCAATTTAGCTTGTCTATGTCTTGTTTGTAGAAATTTTTTGTCTGTAACTTACCATATATTTTCTTTGTAGCTATTTTTGTTGGATAATTATAAACTAACAAGTTATAGTTTTCTATAATATTGGAAAAGTATGTAATGAAGGGAAGGCATCATTATCCTCACAAGAAAGTCAGATTGACAAAACCAAAATATTTGGATTGTCAATTATGGCATACCAACAATTCACATAGCTAATAATTATAAAAAAGATTGCAAATTATCTAGATTATTTACAGTCTCTATTAGATCATCACTAATTCTATATTTTCTACCTTTTAGAACATTACTCTGTTCTAAGCATGGCACTGTTTATCAAATGATCATTGATTTAACTAAAATTAGAAATGATAAAAGCTCCCTTGGTAGTTTAGCTTGTTGACGAGCCTTCAGTCATTGCATTGGAAGTAATTTTTTGAGCTCTGAGTCCTTAAATGAAATTTTCTTTTGATTAATTTAAGTTCAACTCTTATTAAAAAATGTAGAAAATTCATGTTATTACTAAACTGTGAGATAAAAGTCATTCATAGCTCTATTAAAGAAAAAAAAACCTTACTTCACCTCATTTCAAGGACATAGCCAGGCCATATCTCAGCATATTTTTTTAAAGTTAAGAAAGGTCACATCATTTGTATTCTGACATCCGTTCTGTTGTTTTCATTAAAGACAAAAGAATGAATGACTCTGAAAATACTCAGCTGTTCCTGATAAGAAATTTTTAAAAGATGACCTCAACCTGTGGAAGATGATTTATGAAATCATGGTTTTCATTATTGGACTTGGTGCTGACTCTGTTGGTTTTGATTGATATGCCTATAGTTTTAGTCTTCTTTTGTCTTTAGCAAAGAACAAGGGCACAAGAATACTATGAGAGAGAGCAAAATTATGCAGAGGATAGCAAGTTTTAGGGACATATTTTTGGAAAGCAATGTAACAAGAAAGAAAATTTAACATTAAAAATAACTTAGATAACATACTATGTTTGCATCAAGGGAAGTGATAATGCTTTATCACATATTTCAGAAATATTTTAAATGAGTGATAAAACAGACAATTTGTATAATTTCTGTTTCCTATTGCAAAAAAATTAAAATGAAAAGAAAGATAATGGACATGTTTCCTCTAAGAAACATATGTGAAATTCTAATTGACGGAGGAATCTAATTCTATTTTAAGTGGAATAGAGAAAACATTTTTCCTGTTTTCCATACTAAATATACCTGATTTTCTAATGCCATTAGAAAGTGACTTTTGAGAGAATTTATATCTCAACCAAAGTAAAATTTCATAGATAGTTTATTACATTATCAAAGTCCAAAGAAAATAAAAGGAGTTTTCTATTGTTGTTGGTTTTTAAAATTAATCTTTATGAACTCAGTATGTATGCTTACTTAGTTATTCCAAGTCATATCTGACTTTTTTGTAACCCCACTTGGGTTTTTCTTGGCAAAAATACTGGAGTGGTTATCATATCCTTGTCCACCTCATTCTACATATGAGGAAACTGAGGGAACTAGTGAATACATATATGAGGTCAGATTTGAACTCAGAAAGATGAGTCTTCCTGACTCCAGACTTGGTACTCTATTCACTGTGCCACTTACCTGTCCCTCTGTAAACATAGGTAATATATTTGTGTTTGAAGATATCAAAAATTAAAATCGGTATTGCTTATGAGGCAATTTCTTTAAGGAAAACAATTAGTATTAAATTTGTAACATCAAAAATTTTATAAAAATTAAAATGTACTATTATTTAATTATAATATAGTATATATATTTTAGAAAAATAAGAAAAAGGCAATGAATCAAGTTTATAAATATTTATAAAATATAAAATTTATAAGTAGCTTATGATATGGATAGATGGGAAAAGATAATATATACACATGCATGAACTAATTGGATATTTGGAGAATTATTGAGGCTGATCAATGCATAATTGATTGAATTGTTCACTGTGGAAAAGTCAATGCAAAATACCAATTTTTATAATTTAATTAATAGGGTAATTGTCAAAAATCATGTCACAGAAATTAATTTCAAATACTTGAAAATACTTGATTTAACCATTGTTTTCAATGATGTGGATCCATACCTGCTCATGCTGTAAAATTTCGTTATTTGTCTTCTCATTATTTTGCCATAGAAATTCCTCCAGTATGTTTGGGGCCTTCCTTACTTTCTCTTCATATCATCAAGATACTAGGCAAGTATTTATACTGACAGCCTATTATCCTCTAACACTCTCCACAGGATTAGCCTATCTTCTTTTACAACCACAGAGTTACTGATGACAATCCTTCACTCTGATTCTTCTTTAGTTCCTTATTATCATATTCTACTCACACATACCATATGCATCATCATTGTCATCTATATGATATGGGTTATGAGGTTTTGGAGAAATATTAGGTTCCATGTCTTGTTTTTTATTGTTTGTTGTTCTTTCTACAACAGAACTGGCAGAATATTGGCTTTAGAAAGATGGGCCTTTGTTTTGGAGTCAAATATAGAGTTATTAAAGAAATGTAATTTTCTAATGCTTGTTCTTTTCATCTTGTTTAATTCTGAATCCCAACTTGTCCATACTGATGGATATGCTCTATGGGATATTCATTTAACTAAATCACTTTCTGGGCAATTGGCATTCATCATTCCCTTTCCTTTCCTTGTGTAGATAGTTAAATCAAACTATTATAGTGGTTAGGGGTCTCTCCCAAGAGGCTCTGCAGCATTCTATGGCTTTATGCAATCAGCGATATATCTTGAAAAAATAAGAATACTTGGATAATCTTGCCATCTGTGAAAAAGCCCTATTCAATCTGGATTCTATGTCGGATCTCCTACTTAAAAGTGGCAAATACTTGTAGTAGCTATGTATCTTCCTATTTCTAATGTTTGACATTATCCCAATTGTTAAAACTTTCAAATCTTTTTTACTAATTTTTATGTAAAATTGAATGATACTTTATTTAGAAGAGACTCCTTAAGGGGAAGTTGGGTGACAAAGTGTTTGGAGCACCAGCTCTGGAGTCAGGAGGACTTGAGGTCAAATCTGGCCTCAGACACTTAATAATTACCTAGTTGTGTGATCTTGGGCTACTAGCCCCACTTAACCCCATCGCCTTGCAAAAACTTTAAAAAAAAGAGACCCTTAAGGCAATTTTTTTGTGCTCTACCATTTCAAACGTATACACTTTTTAAAAAGAAAATAGGCAAAAAGCAGTGAGTAAAGTAAAATGTTGGATTTTCTCTATCTTTTAATTGATTGTGTGATGGCAAAAATGTGATGTACTGTGGAACTTACGAAAATGTGATCATTTGTACCCTCATTGAGATTTCTTTCAATGTTGGTGTTAATATATATATTTTTCTTTTTTTTCTTCAAGGCAATGGGATTAAGTGACTTGTTCAAGGTCACACAGCTAAGTAAGTTTTAAGTGACTGAGGTCACATTTGAACTCAGGTCCTCCTGACCACATGGTCAGTGTTCTATTCACTGCTCCACCTAGTTGCACCCCCTACCCCGTTAATGCTTCTTACTGAAACCTTTATCAATGGGATTGTCTGAATATAGATCAGTAGTTGTTAATGTCCCTTGGCAGCATGCATGCATGCATGTATATGCACATTATATACCTATATAAAATGTTTGAGTGTGTGTGTGTGTGTGTGTGTGTGTCTGTAGGTGTTTGAGAGTGTGTGGTGTGTGTGTATTTGTGTGTGTGTGTGTGTGTGTGTGTGTGTGTGTGTGTGTGTGTGTATTCTAAGATTTCCCCTTGCCTTTTATATTTTTCCTTCAGGTAATTTTGCATCAATCCCTCTATAAACAATCAAGAATTTATTTTATGTTTGCTAAAATTTTCACAGTGGAATATATTTCCACATTGTACCACCTAAAGCTTAGATCTCTTCTATGAATTCTTCTTCCAATTTGGAGACAGCTAGTGTTATGGTGGATGGTACACTGGATCTATGGCCAGAAAGAACTGAGTTAAAATCTTGGCTCATATGCTTACTAATTTTTAACTTTGGATAAGTACCTTAACCTCTGCTTACTTCAATTTCTTGTAAAATAGTTTAATACTATAATCTACCTCATAGGGTTGTTGTGAGGATGTGAAAAAACTCTTAGTATGGTGTTTCACACAAAGTTGGTGCTATATAAATCCTTGTACTCTTTCCTTCCTTTTCTCTTCCCTTCCCCATTTGGCTTATATCTTCTTCTACATGGCAAGTAATTAAAATATTTACAAAGATTTTTTTTAAGTGCCCCTGTTATTACAACTCAATTGTATGAGTTAAACTCCTCTAGGAAGTTGTCTAGGAAGTCTGTGTCTTTGACCTTTTTTCCTGGCCAAAATCTCAATTTCTGTATTAAAAATTTGTTTGAATAGCTTGAGATTGAATTGTTTTAATTGTATCCTATCATTCCCCTATTTCCCCAAATATTTTTAAATCTTTGTTGTTTATGTGGTTTTTAGGAATGTTGTTGAATTAAAGAATTTAGAAATGGACAAAATACCTTAATCTCATAAAACAATAATATTTTATTAATTAGAATAACGAACCTAAGAGAGGTGAAACAACTTAACTAAAGTTATATGTAGTCTATTCTTCACTTTATAGGGGGAGTGACTACTTGCTAGTCATGACATTTTGGGCAAGGGTGGGCTTTCCCCAGGATTCCCTAAGCACACAAGAGGATCAAGCCTCTAATAGTCGCCTTGCAAAGGGCTTGAAGGAAAAAGGAAACAAGAAGCTAATACAAACAAATAATGAGGAGGAAGTCACTGTGCCTCTGTTACCAGAGGTCATACCAATGTGAATGGACTGGTCATTTCTCAACCATTGTCACGATCTGAGTAAAAATGACAAACAGAGCCAAATGTGTACTTCTGATCAACCATAGTCCAGGGAAAATGCTGACAACATAGTCTTCTCTGCCTTTTCTTTCTATCCTTGTCCACTCCAAGGAAAAAACAAGTTTTCCTGCTGCTTACACTTTATGATATTAATTTTTCTAGTCTGACTGTAGGGGGTTGGGAGCATAGTATTTTTGGTCAGTTGCTCATTTATGTTCAACTCTTTGTGAAACCATGGAACATAATGCATTTGGCCCTTTTATCCTCCACTATCTCTCGACGTTTGTCCAACTTCATGTTCTTTGTTTCCGTGACACTATCTATCCATCTCATCCTCTGCATCTCCTTTTTCCTTTTGTTTTTGTCTTTTCCAGCATCAGAATGTTTCCAATGTGTCCTTTCTTCTCATTATGTATCCAGAGTATTTCAGCTTCAGATTCAGTATTAGACCTTCTACTAAATACTCTGAATTAATTTCTTTTAGTATTGACTGATGTGATCTCCTTGCTGTCTAAGAGATTCTCAAAAGTCTTCTCCATCACCAGTGTCAATTTTGTGGAGCACAACTTTCTTTAAAGACTAACTCTCACAGTCTTACATTTTTACAGGAAAAATCACAACTTTGACCTTACAGAACTTTGTCAGCAAGGTGATGTCTCTGCTTTTTTAGTAAACTGTCCAGATTTGCCATAGAATTTCTTCCAAAAAGCATCTTTTAATTTCATGGCTGCAGTCATGCTCTGCAACAATCTTTGAACCCAAGAAGAGGAAATCTGGCACTGCTTAAATTTCTTCTCCCTCTATTTGATGGGACCATTGGCCAAGATCTTAGTTTTTGTTTTTGTTTTTTTTTTTTGTCAGATTTCAATCTAGCTTTTACATGCTTCTCTTTCATCCTCATCAAGAGACCTCTTAATTTATCTTCACTTTCTATCATCATATCTATGATTGTTGATATCTCTCCTGACAACCTTAATTCTGGCTGTTATGTCCATCATCACATTTTTCATGATATTAAATAAATAAGGTGATAATATACAACCTGTTGTGTACTTCTCTTTCAATTTTAAATCAACCAGTTGTTCCATGTTCTGTTCTATTGGGAACATGATTTCCCCCTAAATATTTATTTTTATGACCATATTTTTTTAACATGTTTAAACTCTGTTAGCCAATATGGATCATAAGTTTTGTCATATATTATTAAATATTTACATATACAGAAGAGATGAGTGGGATGTAGCACTACATTTTCCAAGTTAGGGTGGGGAGAGAGAGAGAGAGAAAGAGAGAGAGAGAGAGAGAGAGAGAGAGAGAGAGAGAGAGAGAGAGAGAGAGAGAGAGAAGTGTCAGAGAAAGACAGAGACAAAGAAACAGAAAGTGACATCTTATCTGAGATTCTCTCTTTCTCTTTCTCTCCTTCTATCTTGAAATAAATACATGGTTAATGAACAGAGGTAGCAAGCATTCCTTTCTCTTCCTTTCCCTTTCCACCACTTCCCATCCCCTACTCTTTCTAACTCAGTGTTCAGGGTTTAGTGAAAAAACATTACCTAGAAGCAGAAGATGTTACCAGGGAAGTCCCATCCATGGTGAGGGAAAAAGGAAAGGGAAGAGAGATCCCCTGAGGTACATAGGTAGAGCTTCAGGTATGGAGGTGATTGATGACTCTTCCTACTTTTGCTTAGTAATGCCACCCTATCAGTCAAACATACTGGAAAATAGCAGTGATTGGAATTGTAGTAAAGTATATACTCTGAGTTCAAATCTTAGTATATTTCCACTCCACCTTAATATATTGGTTCAGGCTTTTTTCCCTGTATTTTCTGATGGTTCCTCTTATGAGACACATTTCCCCCCTTTTTAAGCTAGATTTTATTCATAGCCTTGATATTATTCAGGGACTGTTTATCTAAGGGGTAGTCTGCAGCTATACTTCTGTGCAAGCATAATACAAGAATATATTGGAAAGATGCATTTGGCCTGTTAAGCAGTACCACTTTCAGCTTCCTCCCACGTCCCTTCTGGAAGGGGTATTCTGTCCCCTGTAGTCTACTTTCAGAAGAGAGGGAAGTGTTGCTTAAGAATTTCTTATTGCCTGCTGCACTATAGGTTCCTTGGCTAACAATGACCTCTTGCTTATGTCCTGAAAGAACAAATTGAAGTACCAGTAATCAAAGATAATAGGAGTTCACCTGTAAAGGTGAAAGGTTGCCCTGTGTTGATATCTAAAAAAATCCTTTCTAATAATATGTTTCTACCTCATTCCTCCTTTTGACGTTAAGAATGAAGAATAAAGGGGCCATCCAAAAATACAAATGCTCAGGGTAGTCAGGTAGAAAGGCTCATTTGTTCTGTCTAATTCCTTATGTATTCTAAAAGTCTTTATTAGGATGGGGAAACAAAGGTTAACTGGCTAATTTCCTTTTTAAAAAATATCTAGCTTGCCATTACCTCATGTTAGCAAAAATAGTTCACTGTCCCCTCATTTCATTCCTCTCATTTATAAACATATCCAGCTCCTTCCAAAGGTAAGGAAAGGAGTATATGATTCATATAATTATGTCTACCTTAAATGAGAAGGATTTTTGCAAATGGGACACTCTGGGCAAGGAACAAGGCACAACAACCAAAGTTTATTGACGATAAAAGAAAAATTGGTTAAGTTCAAGAGAAATTTTTTTTAAAAAAAGGAAATATATCTATTCTGTTGTTTGTCCACTTGTTATAGACATTTTTTTTATTTTTGCTGCACGAAATGGAAGAAAAACTGCGTTGCAACTTAAATATATTTTGCCTTAAGGAGTTTCAGACAGTTTGAACTTGAAATGCAGCCCTTGAATGAATATTTAATTTTACTTTCCTTATAAGTGAAGTTGAATCACTTTGGCAAGTCTGAGGGTGACAGTTTCAAATTTCAACTCAGGCAGGCAATCAACAGAGAATAATATTACAGCAGGGGGAAAAGTTGGTGATTCAGTAATGACATTTTAATGTAACAGAACAGAGTATTGGTATAGAAATCCATAGTCCCTTGTGATAGTTTTCTGTTGATTTAACAATCAATATCATCATTACAGAGAGAATATGCAAGTTTATAGGCATAGACAATGCCTAAGAATAGGAATTTGTCCATCATATGTTACAACCCTGAAATTTTTGCACGCAACAAAATGTTTTCCATGTGTTAGAGTATAATGATAAAAAAGTAAGGTGTAGATATTTAAAGGATATGGAAAACAATTTTACCTTTTTTCATATTTGCTTATTTAAAAGAAATGATACACTTTTACAGATGAGTTTTGTGTTTCAGATTGGAATATTACCTTTTATTTGAGCTCCAAAAAACCTAAGGCCACAGATCTTATAGTTTATGATCATTAAGCATTTATTAGGTTTCCTCATTTTGTGGCGCCATGCTGGGGGATTTGGAAATACTCATTATCCTAGACCATTCTATATTTACAATCTACTACAGACTAATATGTTTGATTGTTGAACTCCACCCTCATTTATATTCTGGGTAAAAATGTAATGAAAACTGTGTAAAAGCCTGGTTACATAAGACTTTTTGAAATCTGAATTACCTATTTTTCATGGTCTCTTAATATTCTCTACCACTTCAGGAAAGTAGCCTGTTACTGCTTTTCTTTCCCTCAAGGGGAGGAGAAAGGAGAATCAGCATTCTATATCTCTTTCAACTCTGCTTAGTGTCCTGACATCATAGGAATTTACAAGACCTTTTTTGTAACTGTAATCCTGAGAGAACATTTTAAACTTTCATTTCATAGACTTCATACAAATGGATGTCCCTCCTTAATTCTTAAGTATTCTACACAAATTATAATTGCAACACTCTAAAATGGACTGGGCTCCCTGACTGGAGACCCAGGTTTGAATCCTGGTTCTGACTCTAACTTATTATGGGACTTACACAAGTCCCACTGTCTCTCTTGACTTCAGTTTCCTCATCTATAAGGTAAAGGGAATTAAATGGCAGAATTGTTTGATCTCTTTAATGCCAAATCCAGTGTCCATTTCTCAGTCCTCATGCTTCTTGACCTCTCTACAGTCAGTCTTTGACTGCCAGTCATGTATTTCTCCTTGATACTCTCTTTTCTCTAGGATTTTGTGACTCCACTCTACTCTCCTGATTCTCATTGATCCTTTCTTCCTCTCCTTTGTGGGATCCTCCTCTAAGTCATGCCTACTAACTGAGAGGGTACCCCAAGACTCCATCAATTTTATCTTTGTAATATCTCTTTTTTTATACCCCTTTCTTTCCTCTGACCCTGATGCTTCCCTGTTCCAAGTCTATAGCAATAAACTTCTGCTATTTTTCCCTTCTTCAAACTCCTTTCCTCTCCCTCCCTCCACCCTCACCAATTCTAGTCTATCTTTTACTCAGTTGTCTTCCTAAAGAACAAGTCTATGTCATTTCTCTCCTCAACAAACAATAGCAATATCTTTTTGCTCCCAATATCATATGTTCACTGTCTTTTAAAAACCCATCAAAACCTGTCTCCTTCCTTATATGTTGTTCACCTCCATGTATTTTGTGATCTAGTGACACTGACTTCTTTCCTGTTCTTCAAATGAGACTATCTTTTGATTCTGGGCATATTGCTATCTGATATGCCTATAACTCTTTCCTTTTCTCTGCCTCCCTACTCTCTGTGACTCCTTTAAGTCCCAGCTAAAAATCCAACATGTATCAGAAAACTTTTCCTAGTCTCCCTTAAAAATGATATTTGGGGCAGCTAGGTGGTACAGTGGATAGAGCACCGGCCTTGGAGTCAGGAGTACCTGAGTTCAAATCCGGTCTCAGACACTTAATAATTACCTAGCTGTGTGGCCTTGGGTAAGCCACTTAACCCCATTTACCTTGCAAAAAAAACAACCCCCCCAAATGATGATATTTTGGCCCACAACAATTCTTGTTATAGAGGGGTTGCTTTATGTTTTGGTAGTATGAATACTTACACCATCTAAATTTTACATTTTTGAAGCACATTTCATTCAGTTAGGTTATTTGTATTGTCTAAATTTGTTGATATCTTTTTTTATATAACAGCTTTGTCATACTTTGACCTGTCTCTCAGTTTTATGCAATATCTAAACATGGTAGAAATGATGACCAAAATAGTCTGTGAGTATAGGAATTGGGAGACATGGCTCCTCATTCTAGCCTGCTCAAGAGTCATATGACTTCAGACAAGTCATTTTACCTGACTTGGATCTGAGGGAATTGTAAAGTTGTTTTTTCCCCCTATTTCTAAACTTCTGAGATTCATCTCAAAGGTAAATAAAGTTCCACTGATTTCAGGGTTATCCTGTCCTTTGAAGAAAATGAGTATATCTGTAGTAGAGGAGTCATTCAGATGAGAAGGACCATAGATATGCTACTTTATTGTCTTGAGGCTACTCAAAAGTGTAAGGAATTTTTCTGCTACTTTTTGGCAAATGTATTAGTACTATGCTTGAATATTTGTGGTATGACATATTTAACATATAAGTTAATAAAAAAAATTTCCCCAAGATTTGAGTGCTCCCTCATCATTACCAGCAAAATGATTTGAATACAGATTAGCTATTTTCAGTTGACATATTTTAATGTGGAATTATTTTGTCATTACCAATAAAAAGTTTCTTCATTGTTTTCTATCATAATCAAAGAATTGATTTTTAGAGTCTCCAAATTTGCTATGACAGAGTCAACTCTGGCTACATTTGAAATGCTCTAATTCTCTCTATATTAAAAAAAATCTTCACATCCATCTGCATCCATATCTACAGACAGTTTTTTTATATTGAAGAAATCAAGTCTGATCCCCCAAATACATAGTGGAGATAGAACATTTTCTCAAGATTTAGTCGAGTATACAATGAACTTTATATGCTTTTGCATTGGTATAGAAAAAGCCTTATCAACATGATTAAATAAAATAGATCATATTTTGACCAGGTCTAGTCTAAAACATTGTGTTGAAGAAAAAAAAAATAACTTTGGTATTTTCTCCTCTCCTTATTTCTGTCTTTATAGTGCCCCTCTATTGATGCCATTCTGTTGCCTTGTGTTGTTCTCAGAATTCCCAGCACTTCAGCTATTTTGGGTAGTTCCTCACACTCCCCATTTTTCTTTATTCAGATAATCTAGTGAGTCTTGGACCATAGCTTCTGTTTTATGCTTCCCAGAAAGCACAGGGAAAGATCCTTTAAAAAATTATTAATATGGCTAATAACAGAGATTTTGTGTCTGTGTCTACATACTTCACAGAGAATTTGCCATGTCCTTAAAATACATACACACACACACACACACACACACACACACACACACACACACACACACTCGAACAAAACTTTTGAGTCCAACAATAGAGCTTTCCACAAATAGATCAGTTGTCAGCAACAACAAATCCATCCAGTTCAATAAGCATTATATGAGTCACATTGATTTTCTAGTATAAATAAGCAAATAACCAATCATATTCATGTTATATATTTTATACATATATATATATCTGTATATTTATATGTATAGATAGAAAGAAAGATAGATAGATAGATAGATAGATAGATAGATAGATAGATAGATAGATAGATAGATAGATAGTATGGCTAAAATGTGAAGAAATTGTTTGGTTCTCAATCGTTTTATGGAGGAAAAAAAGGCAACAGTTTGACCATGTATTTAATATATTTTATAGTTTTAAAATTATAATTTCTGTTGTGGAGAATAGAAATATTCAGTCTTGACTTCAATATACAGTCCTGAGCCCTTCCCAAAATTATTTAGTCTTTTTTCCCACAGTACTGTTGTTTGAATTTTTTATTCTGGGACTAGAGAGATGACATTTGAGAAGTTAAAAAAAATAATATAATAATGAATCAGAGTGATGAGGTACCTATGAGTTGAAATCAGCTCAGGACTTGATTAAGGCATGGTATGCAACATACCACAGTTTCCCAATGAGATATATTTGAATGCCCAGGCAGAAATTTGTTAAGCAATAAGAATATTAATTTTAATACATGTTAATAGATCCAGAATGAAATAAACTTTAAAAAGCAATGGCTTTATTTAAAAGAAACATATTTTCTTCTTTTAGCAGTACTATAGTTTTTGCTATAATGTATAATGCTATTTAGACAAAATTTTTGCCATGCATTTATTTTATAGTTCTTAGTGGGGCTTTTCAATAGAAACACTGTAACTAAAATAGCTAATAAGGCATTTTAAAAACACAGTTAAGCCTAATGAAGTTATTGAAAATGTGATTGGCCACATTGTGGAGGAAATGTTTGTTTCAGTTTTTTTTTTTTAAATTGAATCCCATTATATAAAAATACTATACAGAAAGAAACAAAAAGAATAAGGAATTGCCCTGTCAACCAAGGAGTGTACATCATTATTACTGAAAATGGAAATATTGAAATATTAATTTTAGGCATCAGTGTACTGTAGATTTCAGAGATAAATTGTGAAAAGAAAGGGAAAAATTCTGGAAGTTTAGTAGCTTAAGATATAACATATTCACTGAAAAATGCATTAACTCTTTCAAGTCACAAATAGAACAAATACATTGAATCTGTATTACAGAGGCCTAAAATAATAAAAATTCAGAAGTAAATAAATGAATTTTTTGGAATAGTTCATATGATCATTATTAAAATCTCTTTTAAATAAAAAATAAAACCTTGTTAAATCTTCAAAGTTAATGTATCTATCTTTCATCACTGTCCTCTAATATCTAGCAGAGGAGTTCACAATCTGAGATGTATAAAACCTTTGGAGGTTTTGATTTTGATTTTGATACTTGATGAATTTACTTTAAAATATTTTGTTTCATTATGATTGTTTTTTTAATTCTATGTAATTTTGTATTTGCGTTTAAAAATGCAATTCAAGAAAGACTTCACAGACTTCAGTAAACAGCCAAAGGAATTTCTAAGATATATAAAAAACATTGAGAATCTGATTCTATCACTTGATATTTTTTGTTGTTGTTGATTTCAGATGTTAATGTGTGAAAGCCTTTCTAAATCTCTTGTTTCATTTTTAATATTCATTTTAAAAATGTTCTATTCTAAATCCTCTTCCTCCCTTTAGTCTCTCCCCTTCCCATGGAGATAGCAAATAATGGGATACCCTTTATACATGTGAAGTCATGAAAAACATATTTCCTTACTAGGCAATTAACTTATAAATCAATTCCCAACTGCCTAAATTTTGTAGAAGATGTAATTGTAAGATTTTTATGCAATCCATGCATCATCATCATCATCATCATCATATAAGCTGTAAAGTATTTGGGAGTCATTTTTTTTACTCATTTCTCTTCCCATGAAGAACTTATTTGTCTGATATCCCTCTCACATACTGTGTGAAGACTTTTAATGGTACAGAATTTATAATGCAAATTTTTAGATGACTGTGACAGAAATTTAAATTGAGTAGTATGCTTCCCTACAATTTCTAACCACTAATTTCATTTTGGGAAAAATGCAGTATTTTATACTTTTTTTTCAGTTAATAGCTCTTGAAATATTTGAATACAACTGTCATATCTCTTATTGTGTCTTCTTTGTCCTGTGTTAAAAGCACTATTAGTTACTTCAGCTATATGAAATGGTTTAAAACTCCAGTTTCCTGGTTATCTTCTTCTGGACAAATTCTAGTTTGTTAATTACTTTCATAAAACAGCTGGGGTCATATGTAGTATTACAGATACATAAACAACACAATCTTTCATTGAAAGTAAAATACTTAAGGTGGAAATGTATTTTGAATCTTTTTGAATGACTTCATATGTACAATGGGTTTCATATTGTTTGCCTTCTCAAAGGGGGATAGAAGGAACTGAAGGTATATGTATTTCTGAGAAACTACACATCTGTCTATCTATCTGTCTGTCTGTCTGTCTGTCTAATCACCTGCTATTTGTATACTACTATCTTTCCTCTCTCTCTCTCTCTCTCTCTCTCTCTCTCTATATATATATATATATATATATATATATATATGTACATATATATGTGTGTGTGTGTATGTGTGTATACTCATATATCACATATAGATACATATATATCACCTTTATGCTAATGAAGCTTTATATTACATTAGTTATTTTGTCAACATGTCATACAGTTTTCCTATCCTGTTATTTTGTGCCTAAAATTATTCAGATGTTTAGAACTTAAACTACCTTTTTAGTACATATCATTTCTCCCTTCTGCTATAGTATATTATAATTTCTGAACCAAAAGTACATTCAGGACTTTACATTTATGCTTATTATATTTGATCTTAATAATTTTAATCCATCATTCTAGATTGTAGAAACAATTTGGAGTCCCAGTTCTGTTGTGTAATATATTGTCTATTCCTTCAGTCAATAAATTAACAAACTTTTATTAAGCAACTGCTATTTGCCAGATAACTGAGCTAGGTAATGGTGATACAAGTACAAAAAATGAAACAATTCTTATTTGCAAAATAATTGCATTGTTATCCACATTCAGTTAAACCTGACTTCCATCTTCCATCTAGCTTTGAAAAAAATGAAAATTGAATATCATAATTTTGAAGACATGAGATATCTGATAGAAGAGCAAAAACTTCCATACATATTGATATATATTCATTAGTCAATGTACATGTGGTATGATTACTCAGATAAGAAGAAATTCACATAATATATGATCAATACTACATGTCTCTACATTATTCATGATAATATCACATGAAATTGTGTTATGATGTATCATTTTTTGGAAAATATGGACATCTGCTTGTTTCTAATCTCCTTGATTTCTGAAAAAAAATTACCAACAGTATTTCCATAATTACATTTGCATGCTCATTCAGAATGTGTGATTTAATTTCTCTGGTTTAAAGGCAGAGGTTCTAAGGTCCTTTCCTTAAAACTCTAGGATTTCATGATTCATTCAGTCTAAGGAACTGATTAGGTTATCTATTATTATTTTACTTCATATCAATATGTGATAAGATACTGACTTCCATCAAAGTTATTCACTCAGATTAATCCTCCTGATTCTAGGATGGCATTAATGGTTGGTTTACTACTGTGAAGAAATATACCTTGTATTGTTTAATCCATAGTTCAATTTTATTTTAAATTTTAAAATATTCAGAAGAAAAAATAGGCCTTGCATCTTTAATAACCACCTAAGAAGAGACACATTACAAGAAGGAATAATTCTTTTGCTCAGTTGGAAAATGAAGGATTAAGGTTTGTCACCCTGCAGAGGCATTCTTGCAAGGTATCTGCATTTTTTTGTGAGAAAGTTTTACAACTCCTTTGTGATGAGAGAACAAGAACTTCAGGCTTTAGACCTGGGAGAAACAAAGCTCAGATCAGTTTGAAGCAGCTAATGAAAGACAGAGAGAAAAACTGTAAAAAAGTAATGTGAACTATAGACTCACTGAAGAGCAACTAGAATCAGGTTAGAGTAAATTGGTACAGAGACATGTTGAAGACCAGGCCACCCCACTGGAAAATAGGACTAGTGCTTAGGAACAGTTGGGCTAATGGTATTACTTTTATTTTTACTTATAAGTTTTTTTAACCCATAGATTGGTAATGCTATTTCTATCAACAACCTCAGTTTCCTAGAAGTTCATATTTCTGTTGACCATAGCTCACTAGGTCTTAGCCAAAAGGCAGCTATTTCTAGCATCTGAAATATTTGGCATTCTATAGTCAGTATCCTTAAGGTGTCACTTAGAGTTCATTTATTCTTTTCTTCCTTTCTTTCTTCCTTTCTTTTTCTTTCTTTCTTTCCTTCTTCCTTTCTTCCTTTCTTTTCTTTCTTTTTTTTTTGCTAAACAATGGGGTTAAGTGACTTTGCCCAAGGTCACACAGCTAGGCAATTATTAAGTGTCTGAGACCGCATTTGAACTCAGGTACTCCTGATTCTAGGGCTGGTGCTCTATCCACTGCACCACCTAGCCGCCTGAGTCCATTTATTCTTGTTTAACATACAATTAATTTTTAAAAGGCCTTGATTCATTCAAAAAATATTAACTTCTCTTCTAATATATGGCAATGAGACGGGTCGGAGAGTTGCATTTAGAAGTAGTCATAATGATAGAAGTAAAAAATGACATTTAATACCTTGACAGTGAAGGAGAATGAAGAAAAGCTACAAAATGGATTCAAAATCATTCTGTGAACAGTCTTAGATGTTCATTATGAAGATATGGTTAAATCATGAAGATAAGGTTAAAAGTATCTTAAGTATATTTTGTTGCTCTAAGGCAGTGTATTTTGGAAAGGTCATTGAATTTTTAGTTTCTTAGTACTTATTAAATTTGCATATGACACAAAGCTAGGATAGAGAGCTAACAAGCTGGATTAACAAAAGATATTTGTATCTATGTAGAGTAATCATCCTTTCTAATCTTTAGTTTCCTAATCTACAAAGTGTAGAGTTGGGAAAGGGTCATCTCCAAAATTCCTATAAATTCTAAATTCTAGGATTTTAGGAACTATATGTATAAAACTTATTAAGACAATGAAAATATCTATGCCCAGTTAACTTTAAAAATAGACTGTGGAGTGGCCTATTCAATGTTAACTTTCTAGTTAGAAGACTATTGATGTGTAACCTAATACAATGCCAAGTTCACAATAGGATTTTGATTTTCCTTTTGTACTTATCCAACTATAAGCAGTTCATTCATATAGGATTTTAAAATTATACAAGATCAAATAGAGAGAAGTACCCAAAACAAATTCTTTATTTGTTTTTAGGTTTTTGCAAGGCAATTAGGGTTAAGTGGCTTGCCTAAGGCCATACAACTAGGTAATTATTAAGTGTCTTAGGTCACATTTGAACTCAGGTACTCCTGACTCCAGGGCCGGTGCTCTATCCACTGTACCACCTAGCCGCCCCAAGAATTATGACAAATTCTTATTTTAAAAGGGATTGTGTGAATGGCTGTATCATGTAACAATGAAGATTATAGGGAATATATCTGAAGCTGCCTCACTGCTTTGCCATTTCCTTGATTTAAAGAAACTGCCACAAATTTCAAGGGAGCCTTTTCCTTAGAAATATGTATAGTTTTAAAAACAAATATGTTCTTTAGAGAAATTTTACAATTTGACTTTAACTTAAATCTAATACTGCCTCCTCAGAAAGAAGTGGATACCGAAAAGAAATGGTAATCCTAAAGGGATGACAGGCATCATTGTTTAGAAACATGTAAGGTAAATTTGTGCATTTTCACACATGAGAAAATTAGTTTTTCTCTCACACAAAGCAAAGCTAAATGGTATATTACAAAGGGCAATGAAGTAGGAAGAATTTGACCCAACTCTTCCACTAATTAATTGTTACCATGGGAAACCTGGTTGAATCACTTAGAACCTCAGGTACCTGATCTGTAAAATATCTGAGAGTTGAAGTTCATTATTTCTGAATTTTTTTCCTGTAAATTGTCTATGACTGCCTTGTTCTCAAATTTTAGATATGTGAAAAGGATAGCTGCATTGGTAGATTAAAAAATTCATTAAAATGGATCTAAGTCTAATATATATATATATACATATATATATATGTATATATATATATATATATATATATATATATATATATATATATATATGACAAGGAAAAAACTAGATTTGATCTTTTTAAAACTGAGAGACAAGAGAAAAATTAACCTGTATATATTAAAAGAACAAGAGGAAGACCTATACCAAGTTAGACAATTATTATGAGAAATAAAATATGAGACTAGAGAAGAGGGAATAATGATCACTTGTTGATGACAAGCTATACCTAACACAATACAGGCTTATAATAAAACAGCAATCGTACCACGCAGGTGATGGTTGTCAGCTAATTCCTATGTAGCCCTCCCAAACTCCACTGCACTTAAGTCTGGAAATGCTGTCATTTTTTTTTTATTGATTGTGTTAAAAAGTGTCAGGTGCCAAAGAGGTTGGTGATGACTATATTAAAGCCTAATTAGTCAATTTAAATGTGGTACTTTAGTTTGTTGACACAGTCTAAAAACTACTTGTGAAAAATTCTTATATGACATAAATTATTAGACAATTGAGTTAACTTTGTAGATACCTTGATAATAAAGAGGAAAGAGGAATGAATTGTCTTGTTAGCTTTTCTACATGGTAAAAAAATGAATATTGGTTGTTACAGCAGAAAATATTCAGTAACCAACAGCAGCAACAACAGTAAGTAGAATGAATAAACATTGGGCAAATTGCAAACACAGCTTCTGCTTTGGCTGCAGTCAATTAGAAGCACTAGGTAAAGCTTGTAAAGAAGCAGATAGGTTTGACTTAAAGTGTGGGGGGGGGTACTTCACAAGCAGTAGAGCTATCAAAAATATAACCATGGCAGACAAAGTGTACTCCCTCACAATGGAGCAAAGGATGGCTCATTCCTTCAATACATTGTAGATCACTATCTTTTTAGTTTCCTTTAATTCTGAGATTCTATGAAGCCCATAGTTTTATACTACACATTATAAAAATAACAAAGATGAGAATAACAGTAATGATACAGGTGATGCTTATATGCCTTTTATTAATATAGCACATAACAATTTACAAAGTCCTTAACTTTTTTTTAATTCTCTCAATTGTCTAATGAGAAAAGTACATTGGAATTTATCTCTCTTTTGTAGATTTGGGTTAAGAAATAGTAAACAAAATTATATTTCTGACAACTAATAATGTCAGGATTAAAAATTAACATAGGCCTTTCATTGTGGTAATATATATGGTATATATATGTATATATTATATATATATATATAATATAAAGTTTAGGTCTCTTGTAGAATGAACGATAGATAACTGCATATAATAGGCTCTTAATCAGAGTTTGCTAGATGTAATTGAAATTAGATAAAACAGAAGGTATCAATAAAATAGCATTTATAAGCACAGTGCTTTTCTTGATTAGGTTTTAAAATTTACATTGAAAATGAGCAAGCACCTTTTTAAAAATTCTATTGCACACTCTCAGATGTTGAAACAAAGGAAGACTCTTGATCTTCATATGTTGAGAGGAGGGAAATCAATGGCAATACATGAATTATGTGTACTGGTGAAAGCAGATAACTAATCATTGCCACTAATGCGATGGCTAAAAATCTTAACAGAAGGTCTCAGATAAAGGTTCACATATTCCCCTGAGAGTTTTTTTTCCAAAGTTTCCAGTATTTATGTATGTGCTTTGTTCCTAAAATTAATTGTACTATTAAGAGACTAACTGCTTTATGATATGAAGTCACTTTCACTGTTAATATGAGGCAAATGACTAAGTGATTTCACAAGTGTGTGACTTTGGAAGGGCCACTTCTAGATCATCATTCCTTAGTTTTCATTTAGTATCAGTCATATAAGGATATAATGTTATAGGAGAATAACTAAAGCTTAATTCTATTCTTTAAACAAGTATTCTTTGAACATATCCATACTCCATACCCATAGTGATAAGCAAGACACTGAAGAAAATACTAATATATAATTAAATCAGGGAGTGCTTGCCCTATAGAAATTCATCATATTATTCACTAATGTGGGAATAAAATGAACACACCAGAAACAATCTAGACTTTGATTGAATGCCAAAATGGGTGCTACAGATAGTAGTAGCTCTTATTGAAGTTCAAAAGAGAGAGGAGATGAATATAGATAAGACTTGAATAGAATATTCTCTGCAGGGAGACAGTGCAAAGGTACTGTCTTCTGGGAGATGCAAAAATGAATACAATTTATTCTTACAAGATGTGTGCTATAAGGCAGGCTTTTGTGAATAGATATAGGCAAATAATGGAAAGAAGGAAGTTAGTATCACTTGATTTTTGAACCTGGACAGTTAGGAGGAAAGTAGTGATGCCATTGATGAAAATAAGGAACATAGAAAAGGATCATGGCATATTCAATATGAGATTTACTATAGGCAGTCTGAAGTATAGAAAACATTTATCATCAAATTTGAGGAAATAGAGGGGAAAATAGGGACACACATTTGAACATTTATGGTTAGGGAGAGTTGGAAGAAATGGTACTAATGAAGGAGACATGAAGAGGGATCAGAAACCTTTATCAGTATGAATGAGTGTGATTATTCATGAACAAATTGAAATGTTTTTGCCAATTTTTATTAACAACTAAGCCTGTAAAGAAAATACCAGGTTTTTCAAAATGCACTTAGGGATTAAAATTTCACTTGTTTATATTTTAAAAGAGAGAGCCTTGGAAAAAAATATTGGACTTGGATTCAAAAGACTTGAATTCATATTTGCTTCCGCATTTTAAGCCATGATCTCCAGGAAAGTCATTTTTCCTTTCTAAGTTTCAGTTTCAGTTGTAAAAGTAATATTTTTATGACTGACTTCATAAAAGAGTTAGGTGGATCAAATAAAATAATGTGTGGAAAGTTCTCTTAATATAAAGTTCCACTATGTATAAAATGTCATTATTATAGTACTCCAATCCAGACACCTTAACCCTGTTTCAACTCCTGCATTTTAGAATTACAAGGGGAAAAAAATTATTTCTTCATTCTATCTCTCCAGCAATGCTGGTATTTCAGATATGACTGATTCATCTTAATTATAAGTTCAAGTTATTAAAAATGCATTTACAAAATATGTATACATTTGTTGAGAATTTGATTATTAAGAAATAAAACAATAAATGGATCCCACTTCTTTCTCTATAATAAAAATGTATATTTTTTTTGTAAAATTGGAGGAAGAAAGAGGAGAAATAATTCTCATAACTTGTGCCTTTTAAAAATTTAACTTAAGAGAACAAGTAATTTGTATCTTTTACTTCTAAGGCAAAAAATTTTGTCCATAGCTAGTTCTCTGAGACTCCTCACAAGAAATTATTTGGCTGAAATTATGTTATTGAGTAGAAGTCAACTTAATTCTTAAATCAATTAACATTTATCATGTGCCTGCTCTGTGTAAGGCACTGTATGAAAATAGGTACCAGCTATGAGAGCTAGTACAAGTGGGCAGAAAGAACTCATAACTAATTTATACCACAATCCATCTCTGGAAATAATGTGGTTACACTTTGAATTGTTTCTTAAAGAGGTTATAATCATTTAGGATGCCTAACATGTTTCCTACTTCATTTTTTCCTTTCCTTTTCCAATTTGTATTGCAATATTAGTATTTCATTTCATATCACATTATTTTTTCTTTCCCTTTCATAGTCTTATCCTTGCATACAAATGCTTTCTGTCATTGTAATGAGATGAGGCAGTAACTTCATTAGTATAACAGCACTAGTAGCATTGTGATCTTTGGATAATTTCATTAACATCCTTAGCACTAGACTGGTCATCTTTTTTTCAATAATTTGTTGTATTAATTTGTATATTTTCAATATCCTGATTTCTCCTGAGAAACTCATTTAATTTGAACATGACCTTATTATTCATGGTTTAAATGTGAAATATAACCTTTTCTCCTCAAGGAAAGTCACAAAAGGTTGCATCTTAGTCCTGTAGCAGATCAATGACTGTCATGCAAGATGAGACTCCTACCAGCACTGAATAGCACCTGAGGGTAATTTATAGTATGTCCTGAAAATTCATCTATTTTTCTTGATGCCTTACTATGTTTCCAATTCAGTATCCAGGATCTTCACATAACACTTGTTTTTTTCTGGTCAGCATTTATCAAATACTGAGTACCTACTATATATAAATACATACTCTTTAATAGTCTAAGCAAAACAAGCCAAACTAAAATAAGACAGTATAGGTAAATGGAAGATGTAAAATTTGAACTAGATCTTAATTTTTAGATTGGATTTTAATAGATGGTGTTTATAGTCATAGAGAGGGAAATAATTCTCTCCCAGACAAATGGGGAAAAATATACAAAGACACATAAGTTAAGTGATACAGTGGGGGAAATAATTAGCTTTGAAATGGAAGAATTTGAATTGAAATTTTGGCTTTGTTATGTATTTATCTGACCTTGGGTAAGTCACTTTTTAAAAAAAATCATTTATTTGACTTCATCCATATGCACATGTATATTTTTAAGTTACAAAATTTCCTTCTACCCTCCCTTCCTATCCCCCTCCCCTCAGTGGCAAACAGATTAGCATTGTACATACATGTTTTTGGTAAACTTGTTTACAAATTAGTTATTTTCAGTATGAGGAATTAGGATTAAGGGAAAGAGATGTGTCCATTGTTCTCTTGGTTCTACTCTCTTCGTTCAGCATCAGATCCCCTAAGTCATTCCGTCCTTCTCTGGAGTCCAACCATTTATGGTTTCTTATAGAACAATAGTATTCCATGGTATTCATGTACCATAACTTGTTTAGCCATTCCCCAGTTGATGGACTTCCCCTCAATTGCCAATACAAAGACAGCTGCTATGAATATTTTGGAACATGTAGGACTTTTCCCTTTTTTCATAATTTCTTTGGTATGAAGATCTAGAATTGGAATTGCTGGGTCAAAGGGTATGAACAATTTTATTGCTCTTTGGGCATAGTTCCATATTGCTTTCCAAAAAGGTTGGATCTGTTCACAACTGCACCAGCAATGAATCAATATACCAGTCCTCCCAAGTTCACTTAATTTTTCTCAGTATCAGTTTCTTTATCTATAAGGACTGAAAAGTTGGGTTTGGTTGATATCTAAATGCTTTGATTTTTAATTTTAGTCATATAATTTAGATAATATCTATGGTACATGTAGGAGGAAATGGCTATAATAGCAGCTTGGAGACAGATTCTGAAGGGCCCATCTTTTTTTTTAAGGTTTTTGCAAGGCAAATGGGGTTAAGTGGCTTGCCCAAGGCCACACAGCTAGATAATTATTAAGTGTCTGAGAATGGATTTGAACCCAGGTACTTCTGACTCCAAGGCCGGTGCTTTATCCACTTCACCACCCAGCTGCCCCCATCTTTTTTCTTAATAGTGCAAACCTATTGAAAGTTCCTGGGCATGAAATTAAGAGAATGAAAATTGTCTCATATAAAGAACAGTGTTTTGGCTACATGTGGAATAGAGAAAGGATCAAAAGATCAGTTAAAATTTTATTGCAATAGATCACCTCAATTAAATTAAAAAGTGTGTATTAAATATCTACTATATTCAAGGATCTATGCTTGAAACTAGATGATACAAAAATAAATAAGGTATAATAAATCTTGTTCTAATTAAGGTACTCATATATTCACATATAATTAAGAGTTGCATTGAGTGATTGATTGATCAGGTATAAAAGATAATGTAATCTATGGCATAAAGACTGAAGAGGGAGGATGAAAATAGGAAACAGGAAATAGTACAGTTAGGCTGGGTCATAGAGCAATTATGTAAAGGGAATAAATAGTCTGCGATAAGTCTGGAAGGGTAGGTGAGAAGAAGACTCTAGGGGAACTTGAATGCAGTAGAAGAAATCTATGTTTTACCCAATCAATAATGGAAAGCCATGGATAAGGCAGGAAGAGTCAGGCATAGAAAAGTAGAAGAGGGAATGGATCTTTGAAGTTTTTGAGGAAACTTCCTAAGGCAGATAGTGAAGCATACAGAGAGTAGTGAGAGGATTTTGTTTGAAATACTGGCTCAGTGTCTTCTACTGTGACAACTTGAACATATCCTTCCTTTTCTTTATTTAGGCTTCCATCAGGCTTCCAGCTAGGTGGTTCAGTGGGTAGAGAACTTGCCTTGAAGTCAGGAGGGCCAGAGTTCAAGTCTGGCCCCAGACACTATACTGTGTGCCCTTCAGCAAGTCACTTAACCCTAACTGCCTCTCATCCAGGACCATCTTCATTTGCCCTGCTCTGTATGGTCCACTGGACCCAGACGGCTCCAGAGGAGGAAGTGAGGTTGGTGACTTAGCACAGCCCCCCCCCATTCAAATCTAATTCATGTGCTTGTCATGGCATCATCTCTCTGATGTTATAGTTTTCGAGAATGAAGAACATCATCCTCATCATCTCCCCTTCTTTCCTTTATGTCTCCACTACCTTAAAGAATAGAATAGAAAAGCATCTATTAAGCCTTTACTTTGAGCAAAATTTTATGTTAAATACTTAAGATAAAAATTTTAAAAAACTAGATCTCCAGAAATTAACATTCTAATTAGGGAAGGTAATACCTAAAGAGGGAGCAGCTCAATGGCCAGTGGAAAGGCAAGGAAATATTAAGAGGGGGAGATACTAAGGGGAAATTTATGGGAGTAATGGAAGGGAAAATTATCTGTGACCAATGACCATCTAAAGAAATGTAGTAGACCCAAGTGTAGAAGTAAGAGTGATGCTCTGAAAAAAAAGAGTGATGATCCCGTTTAGTAGGTTTTTTTTTTTGTGTGTGTGTGTGTGTGTGTGTGTGTGTTTTAGCAGGGGTAATGATATAGAGTTTAACATCCAGTTTCCCCGAGGTATCTAGTATTTAGTAAAATTTAGGATGAGGAAGGACAACAGTTCCCCGAGACCTACCTTTCCTGGTAGCAAACAGAGGTAAAGAAGGGGAAGGTTGGGGCAGTTAGGAGGCCCAGTGGATAGAGCACTGACCCTGGAGTCAGGAGTACCTGAGTTCAAATCAGACCTCAGACACTTAATAATTACCTGTTGTGGCCTTGGGAAAACCACTTAACCCCATTGCCTTGCAAAAAATAAAAATTAAAAAAATAAAGAAGGGGAAGGTTAATTGACTTCCATGGTAGCCACTGTTGCCTCTTAATAAATGGAAAATATTTTCTATAGTACCACTCTAAATGTATGATGCATGAATAGTAGAGAGATCAGTTAGATCTTTGCAAAGAAATACTTTATAGCATTGAAGAAAACTGTGAACGCTTTCTCACAATAGTGATTTTAAGTGAACAAAGTAAAATACATAGGATTAGAAAGTAAACCAATTACATTGAAATAAAGATCGAAATTTGTTTCCTCACAAATTCACTGACCCCCCTTAAACTCTAGACCACCCTGTTTTAAGGTAAAAAAGAAGGAAAACTAGCTTTTAACACATTTGAACACATTTAAATTAAAATAAATCCAGGAATTGGAAAATTCCAGCTTGAGAAATAAAATGTTAACATGAGGGAATTGGATAATTTGTTTTTAGAAAAATATACTCTAGCTGACTTAGCATGCAAAGAAATTATTATTAATTTATCTATCTCTGTGTGACTATACTCACTTCTCTATGCCATAGAAGCAGGATATTATACAAAGAAACCTTCATAAGCTATTCTTGACTGAAATAAAATTCTGGTACATTAATGCTTTCTATGATTTTAGTTGAGATTTTATAATTTTTTTAAAAGATTTCACATAGAAACATAAATATATTTCTTCTTTATTTTAAGATTAAATTTTCCTGGGATTTTGGACGCTACAAGAATTAAATTAAAAGAACCAAAAACCAATTAACTAAAGAAAGTAATGACTTGAACCCAATTCCATATATATATATATATATATATATATATATATATACATATATATGTATATATATATATTCCTTATATATATATATTTTCCATATATATAATATATATCCTTTATAATATCTTATATCATTTTTCATGAACTTATGATATTCCTGTACTTGGATCTAATCTGCTGCCTACCTTATCAATTTTACCTTTTAAATATCCCTAGAATAACCCCTTTCTCTCTTTTGACACTGCCCTCAATGCCCTCATTGCCATTCCCTTCATGTTGCAAGCCCTCATTTCCTCATGACTAAGCTATTTCAATAGCCTGTTGGTTGATCTCCCTGCCTCAAGTCTCCCCCCCCCCCTGACAAATCCATTTTCTATTCAGTCACCAAAGTGATTTCCCAAAAGCTCAGGTCCTACAATGGTTTCTCTTTACTCAATAAATTCCAGTGGTTCCCTTTTTTGTATTTGCAACCTTGCTTTTCTCTAATTCTGTCATTGTTTATTTACTCTGTGGTTTTTCATATTTTGGTGCCATTTTTTTTCTTTAGGGTTATAATATGGAAATCCCTTTATGACCCATAAAGTTAGATAAGTTTGCATGTTATCTCCCATATTAGATTGTGAACTCCTTTAGCCTTGCATTTAGCATTGTACACAGCACGTTTTTAAATGTTTATTAATTTACTGATTGAATGAATAGAAATAGAAATATATTAGCCCTTACTATGTATATAAAATACTAAAATAAGTCCTGGGGATATAAATTTTAAAAAATGAAATTCCTGTTCTTAAATAAAGGGAGATGGCATTTATTAGATTAATCAGTGGCTGGGCAAATTATAAAACCAATGGGAGTCTGTAGGGATATGGGGTAGGGCAAATAGCAAAGTTTGGGAATATAGAAAGTAGAAGGGAGGGCCAAAAGGATTGGATGACTATTTCAGGAGGAGAGATAGATAATCTAGTATTCAACATGCATTTTTACTGCTATTTCATTTGATAAAACCATATCCATTTGTGAAATTGATCATTTGTTAATGCCAAAGACTTTGGTGGATCTTTAGTAACCAGAACTGTAGTGTTGTTCAATGTAGCACCTGGGCATGTTTCTCTATAGGGCTTACTACTGTAGTAATCTCTGGAGATACATCTTCCCTTGGCTATAAAGGAGAATTTTGGTTGTATTAGTAGTTGTGTTATCTATGCAACTTCCTGCCTCTCCCTGAAGTATCTTTCTACTTTATCTCTATATGTAGCCATGTGGTTCTCTAATTCTGCCATTATTTATTAGCTCTGTGGTTTTTCACATTTTTGTGCCATCTTTTCTTTAGGGTTATAGCATGGAAATACCTTTGTGACCCATAAAATGTTAGATAAATGTTAGTTGTTATTTTGATTTTTTTTTAGCTTTTCTAAGAGAATATTGTTGTCAAAGGCATGGATTTCTATTGTTGTGATTGATTTGGGATTTCTAAGTTATCCCAGCCCTTATGAGAATAGGAAGGAAGTGATTCTATGCCAGAGATTAGTTGGAAATTCATATTTGTGAGCAGTTTGAGAGTGCCAAGTCACTGTGGTCTTTATGAGAATAAGAAAGAGTTGGTTGTGTGCCAAAAACTATTTGAAGATTCTTGTCTGTTTCAATTGAGATCCAAAACACAGGGTATGTGTTAAGTCAACCTAGGAAAATACTCAAAGAACATCTTTGTATATAGAGAGGCAAAGTTAGCAAGTATGTAATCTCATGTAATCCTGATACCTGTCAGACTAAAACTGGTAGATTACTTGAACTCGGGAATTCTGAGTTACAAGTGGCTACATTGACTGAGGGTTCACAGCTACATAAAAAGCAATTATTAAAAATAGTAATATTAAAATGTTAAAAACAGTCCTTACTCTTCAAGGAGCACACAAAGAAAGGAGATAACCTGCAAATACTTATTTACAAATATGATATATTCAGGGTAGATTGGAGATAAAGCAGCAGAAGGAAGACCTTAGAATGAAGGGGAATTAGGAAAGATATTTTTGTAGAAGATAGTATTCTAATTGGGACTTGAAGAAATCCAGTGAGTCTAGGAGATATAGATGAGGAGAAAAAAAATTCATGTATTTAAATTCAGGTAGAAAGACTAGGAAATCACATTGAAAATCAGAGTACTTTATGGGGAACAATGATTAAAATGGATAAAGCCTGGAAATTTAGGAGGAGGCCAAATGGAGGGTTTTATATTTGATCCTGTAGGTAATAGGAACCTCTATTGACTAGGCACTGTGTATGTGTTTGTGTGTGTGTGTCTGTGTCTGTGTGTGACATAATAGGTCAATACCTTAGGAAGATCCATTTTACAGTACAGTGGAGAATGGATTGGGATGGGGAGAGCTTGTTCAGACCGTGGAATTTTAACTACATAATGAAGCTACCATTGCTTATCCAATAGCCCCTAATGTTAATTATAGGCAAGGTACCTAAAATGAACTAATCATCATTTTGCCTGCTAGCGTTGCATATCATGATGAGAGTAGCTATAGCAATAATATGCACACTTTAAATGAGTATAGTGTTTAAAGTTTTCAAAGTTCACATGCTCCATTCATTTCAACCTGATTATGGCTCTATGGAATAGGAAAAGAAGATATCTCTATTTGACCCAAGTGACTTACCAAAGGTGAAATGACCATTAAGTAGTAGAAATATGATTTCAGATAAGATCTTTAGAGTTTTATTTCAATACTCTTTCCAAATCCCATTCTGCACAGTCTGTATATGGGAGAAACCTCAGGTCATTAATTCATCTGTCCATTCATCTACTTCATTGAATCATGTATTAATTGATTTTTAAATTAATTAATTTATTCATTAATTCAATAAATGCACCTATTAGATGGTTTATTAAATGCCTGTTCTTTGTAGAGAAGTATGCTAAGTGAAGGAATTGGATATAAAACTAAATAAAATACTATTCCTGCTTGCTTGTAACTTAGTACCCTACATTAAAACTAGAGATCTTAAAGCATGAGCATAACTTCCTATTTTGAAGGGTTTATAAAATTTAATTTCAGTTGGATTAAGATGCCTACCAAATAGAAGCAATGACAAAACATACAATAGTCCTCAGAAATTAGTGAGAATTCTTCCTTTACACAACTTGAGTATTTAATTAGCTTAAAAAAGAAAAGCAAAGTGATGATTCCTGACAGACTGGCTTTAAGACAAGCTGTGATGTTCAGCAGCACAGCCAGAATCATGGACAAAGATGCAGGGGGAATAAAAATCAAAAGGTTTCAGACCAAGATCAGTGATTTTTATCTAGACTTAATTCCATGAGAGAAAATCAGAAAATATTGTTCAGAGAATGCTATGAAGTTAATGGTCTTTTTTAGTATATACCTTATTTTATAAAGATATTGCTCACCATGATGTTTCCGTTATTAATTAAGTAGTTCTTTAAATTAGATCATTTCAACAGCCCTTAAGTCAGACCATGGATCAAGTTTCAATTCTAATCGGTATTAGCTGTCTGAATCTCAGTTTCCTCTCTTATGAAATGAAAAAAATATTATGTATACTTTATTAGCATAGAACACAATATAGAAATCTATATTAAAAAGTAATAATACTATCCTCACCAATTAGAATTTAGCTATCTGATGAGCTTATCTGACAGCTAAAAATGAGGAAGTAATTAAAATAAACATTACTAGGGTAGATGAATATATGTCATAGAAGTGCTTCTGATGACTTTATTCAGAACATGTTTATTCTTATTTTCCAGATAACTCTAACAAGAATAATTTTTAATTTTCAAAACTAAAGTTGGAAGCCAAAATTTAGGCAAAAAACCCAATAGATATGATTATGAGCTTGATTTCTTAAGAAAAGATCAAATTTCCCTTAACATTCTGATAAAGAAGACTGAAGTATTTAATACTGTTTAGAAAGCTGTTGAAACAATGAGGCAAAATAGTTGATGCACTGAGCATCAACTGTATGTATGAAAGCAGTGTGGTTTTATCTTATTGTTGCTGTTGTTGTCTATGAATGCAAATCTATTTGTGTATGTAAATGGTATATGTAAGCACGTACATATACATTACATATATATTTGTGTATGTATATATGAAAATGTATGACTGTGGGGTGGGGTGTATTTAACAAAGCATTCAGGGGTTATTGTCCACAGCGAAGGAGACTAATTAACACATTCATTAATAAGGATAGTTGTTGACATTTCCATTATGAACTATTTGTTGTTTATGAATATCTAATTATGTTTCTCTAAGCCAGACTCTCTAGCCATAATTAGTCATTAATTTTTGTCACCAAACACAAATGTATTTAATTACATATCTTAGATTCCTAGCAAGTATTTTGCCTCAGTTGTTTTTTCCCCACATGACTTTTTTTGTTTCCCTTATTTATTTTCATGTTTACACACATTATATTTTTAAGTTACAATATTTCCTTGCACCCTCCCTTCCCACCCTCTTCCCCTCAGTGGCAAAGAATCAGGTTAGCATTGTACATACATATTTTCGATAAGCATGTTTATAGATTAGTTATTTTCAGTGTGAGGAATTAAGATAAAGGGAGATACATAAGAGATAATTTTTATAAAGTGTTCATCAGATTCTGAAGAGTTGTTTGTTAGTTAGTTTGTTTTGTTTTGTTTTATTTTTCTTCCTCTAGATGGAGATAACATTGTTCATAGCAGGTCTAATACAGTTGTCCTAACTCTTTGAACTGCTGAGAGGAGCTGCTTCCTCAAAGCTGTTCATCTCACAGTGTTGTTGTTGATGTGTACATTGTTCTCTTGGTTCTACTCCATTAAATCTGCATCAGACCCCATAAGTCATTCCATTATATTTCTCTAGAGTCCAACCATTTATGGTTTCTTATAGAACAATGGTGTTCCATAGTATTCGTGTACAATAACTTGTTTAGCCATTCCCAAATTAATGGACATCCCCTCCAATTCCAATTCTTTGCCACTACAAAAGGAGCTGCTATGAATATTTTGTAACATGGAGGACTTTTCCCTTTTTTATAATTTCTTCTTGGGGCAGCTAGGTGGCGCGGTGGATAGAGCACTGGCCCTGGAGTTAGGAGTACCTGAATTCAAATCCAGCCTCAGACACTTAATAATTACCTACCTATGTGGCCTTGGGCAAGCCACTTAACTGCATTTGCCTTGCAAAAACCTAAAAAAAAAATAATTTCTTCTTGATATAGACCTAGAATTTGAATTGCTTGGTCAAAGAGTATGAGCAATTTTATTACTCTTTGAGCATAGTTACATATTACTCTGCACATGATGATGTTTACAATGAACTTTATATGATTATTTAGTCTAACAAATAATTAGGGGAAGGAACCAGCATATCTCTGGTTTTATCTATATAGAGAACTCTCAGAGAGGAGACTCTCTGCAGCAAAATCTCTAAGAGATTTACCTGAAGAATTGACTGAGAAATTAAATAATTTGTTAAGGGTTACACAGCCATTATGGATCAGAGGTAGGTATCCAACCCCACTTTTCCTTATGTGGAATGAAGTTCTTAATCAAATCACTTTGTCATCCTTATCAAATAATTATGCTATTGACCATTATAAACACATATATGTATGTATATCTATGTATAATAAAATATGTTACATCATAAAAGTCTAATATATCTGAGTTAAGAAATTTGACCCATTATTTGTGATGCCATGTTATAAAAGGCATCTTAAAAGTCTATTAAAACTTAAAATTGTGATAAGATTTTTAGAACATCTTAAATATAGCTCACAAAATGTATTTCTATATGAATACTTGAAAGAAATTTTAGTTCATTGGTGTAGGAGCTCTCTCCACAAATACATATTAGAATGAAAGTAGAGCATCAAAGAAGTTAAATGAATTGCATTTAGTTATCTATTTAATTAGTTCTAGATTCTATTTGAATCTAAGACTTCCTTACTCTAATGAGCCAATAAGAAGCAATAATATGTATACAAACATATTTACAAGCCTTGTCTTCTCTCTGTATGTATGAAGCAGTGGACACAGTAATAGAATTTAAGTGAGAACATAGGGTCAGAGTATCTGACACCTCCTAGCTATATGACCCTCTCTAATGTTAGACTACTGCACAATAATAAATAGACCTTCTTTTGGATTGGGAGAGGCAGTTCTGACACCTAATGAAGCTACACAATCTTGACACATTGATGCATCCGATATGTGCCATTACATTTAAGTGTCAGAAGGAAATCCTAGATCTATGGAAAGAAAAAATTCTGTGACATCAGGTAACCTTTTTGCTAATGTTCACATGATCAAACACTATAAATATATTTACTTTTCTATGTCTGTACAGAGGGAAGTAAAATAAATTATAGAATTTCAATGCTTCTTTATATAATAAATACTAGCCTCTTCCCTTTAACTTCCATCCATATTACTGGTTAAGTTAATTTTCTGCATAATGTAAAACTGAATTTGACAAGCATTTAGAAATTTTATTTGAACAAATATCACACTTCATTAATTTATAGTTTTATTCTATAATTTACAGTATTCTTTTAGTCATCTATTTCTTTCACCTGTTGAGAACTTATAAATTTAAAGTTCAGCATTACAGAAAGAATAGATTTATGATGGCCAAACTATTGAACATAGTATAGAAAAGGCAAAAAAAAAAAGAACTGGTTGTCAAAAACCTTTGAAAATGTTATGTATCTGTAACACTAACTTGATCTATCAGTTATGGAAAAGCAACATATGGCATTCTGTTCAATTTTTCTTTTTTTGATATTACACAACAGATATATTGAGTTTAATTAATTAGTATGTGATAAACACTTTAATCTCATTAAAATCATTGGTATAAAGCATTATTAATATTATAGAAAATGCAATTAAAGCTCCTCAATATTAAATTCATTTGTATACTTTCAAAAATTATCTAATTAGAAAAAACAATATAGTTGGAAAATGGTTTGCAACTAACCTCGTACTCTGTGATTCATTTCTTTGCCTTTAAAAAAACAAAAACAACTATTCATTTTGATAATGCCAGCTTGTTATTTCAAAACTTTTAATGGAATTAGATTTTTTAAAAGGTCACTGTTGTTATTAGCATAATTGTTGTTTAAAATTATTCATGTTTTAAATCCTCTAAATGTAAATACTTGCTTCCCTGTTCTAGGAAAAGAATGATACCAAGAATTACCCAATCTTAATTAATGATATTAGTAGCTAAGCATGTTAGCTTTTTATGTTGTTTTTTTAATGTTTAAAAGAATTGTTAAAATGATATATTTTTGAACTCTAGTTAAAATTTATATTTTATGTAATTATCAATATTGTACAATTTACAATAGTTCAATTGTTTTTTCATTTTTTCTCTTATTGTATCATTTTTATACTTTAAAATAAATTTTAAAAAAGGTTTATAAACATATAGAAATAGCGAAAATTGTAGGTAAATTGCTTAGCTCCACGGAATTTGTTAGCATATCTATATATATTATATGCATATTGATGCATGTTTTTATATAATTCTCTGGGAAATAAATAGATTCCCTCTATTTGTTTATGTGACTTTGTGAATAATAATAGGAAGAACAAGAATTATAATCTATAACTACATATTTTAATAAGATGTTCAATTTCAAAGGTATTGGATCATATGAAGTACAATAAGCTATTTTTCTTCTTTCCCTATTAATCCCATCACAACTTTGGGTAAATCATAGATCGAAAACTGTTGGAAACACCTTAGCTCAGACAACTCTCTTTTCTATTCAGCTCTGGAGCCAAGTAGAATAATCATTTCCAAAGAATAGTCATTAAAGAATCAGTGTAAACCGAGCAGGAAAGACAACTCTAGTGGAACAGCCGATATATTATAGCATTTCCATCTTAGATAGTTATGTCCAGTGACATAGCCCAGGAATCAGTCTTTGACCCTGTACTTTTTTATTCATCATTTTCTACTTTTGCTTTGGTAATGACATTAGCATGTTCATCAGATATAAAATCCTTAGCATCATCATTTTGATCATCATTATCATCACATAAATCAACATTTATATAGCTTGAAGATTTACAAAACACTCTACATGTTATCTTTTTTGTTTTTCACAGCAACTTTGTGAGATAAATGCTATTATTAAGCTCATTATACAGATAGAATACTAAGGTTAAGAGAAGTTAATGACTTGCCCAGAGTCATGCACCTATTAAGCAAGTGTCTGAAGTAGGATTTTAATTCAAGTTCTATCTACCTCAATCCAGTTCTTAAGTACTGTGCTACCCACCTCTCTCAGGTATTATTAATATTAATAACAGCTTGCATTTGTATAGATTTAAGGCTGACAAAGCACTGTCACATGTTATTTCATTTGATCCTCACAATCCTGTAAAGTAGTTGTAATTATTGTCAATATTTTACACAGGAAACTGAGGTTGAGAGTTTGGGTACATAAGTCATATATCTAGCAACTTCTGAGGAAAGATTTAATACAAAGTTTTCTGAATTCAAGTCCAGAGTTCTTACCCACTTAGCTTCTTGGCTATCTTTAAAGTATAGAATGGGGGAAAGTGTGATTTCACAGAGATTGTGTGACGTTCTAAAGAATTTTGTGGACCAAGTTAAATATGGGTCAACAATATGACATTGATGGCCTTATAACAAGTATAATCTTATGGTACATTAACAGAATTAGAATGAAGAAGGTGATGGTGGTGTCTTTGTCCAGATAACATTTGTGAAATAATTTTTTAGTTATGGGAACCACATTTAAGGAAAGGCAATGTCAAATTGTAGAACATCAAAAAGAGAGCTAGCATCATGAGAAAAACAAGCATCACAGGATTGGATTTATGATGCTCACATGATGGAACTAGAGAGATATAACTAGGAGAAAGGCAAAATTTTAGCTCTTCAGATATTTGGAGGGTTATCTTCCTTATTGCTAGGATGCCAAATTTGAAACATTGAATAGGAGTTATAGTGAGATAAATTTAAATATGATTTCAAGTAATATTGACCAAAAATTAGTCTTTAAAAAGTACAGGGGGAAAAGTCACTTAACCTTTCTTAGAACTATTTCTTGTGTGAAATGAAGATAATAGCATCTGTCTACCAGATATATTGTGAGGAACAAATCTTTTAAAACATTTAGAACAGAACCTGACACTTTGCAGATACTATATACATGATTATTCTCTTCTTGTCCCAAAATTCTTAGTGCATCTTTAAGTTGTGTTTTTTAAATAGGATTTTAAGACATTGAATATTGTATATGTGGAGTATATATAACTTGGAGATTGAAATTGTATATTGTCTTGGAGGTAGGACAGCTGGAAATGTGTTTATGATAATCAATTGTTTTTAGAGAGGCAGAACATTTATAATCAAAATATCATGGGAACTATGAATAGCACTATAGTTTGTGACATTACTTAAAATTGTTTAACCAACCAATTAATCTGCTTAAAGGACAATTGTGGCTGAACCTGGACTTCTAATAAGTCTTAATTTTTTAGCATGCAAGAACGAATGAAAATTTTTAATCATTAAATTGCAGTAGATGTGGAAGATCATTCTGGCTAAACTTCTATCTTTATTTTATTCCCTGAGAGGATATTCTTTGAATTCTCATTAGTTTATCATGTCTCAATGTTGTTCAGTCATTTATTATCAGGTGAGATATTTATTTTAGTAACTTTTGCATGCATATAATACTAAAAGCCATTTTGACCTATCCTCATGAATTACATTGGTTTTTTGATTATTATCCATTTTCTCCTTTCTTAGCATCATAATTTAAAACAAGAAAAATGAGGCTGTCAATGTCAATAATTATGGAGTCAATTGTCGAGTTTTGGATTAAATAGGAAAAAGTTAAATCCACCAAGTCATATTAGTAATTGAGACATCTAAACCTCATCCAATTATTTAACTTAAATAACCGTTAGATAAATCACCTCATATTCACTTTATTGTTTCTTGATCAATTATTATGACATTATAGAAAAATCACTTGGTCAGTGTTTCCTATAATCACTTGAATAGTCATTATCTAAGAATCTGTAGATCATATGAGTATTTGCAATTTAGTTATTCATTTGGCATATTGGGTTTAAATAAAATTCTAGTGGTAGCACTATACACTAGAAACACTTTGTGGGTGGTGAATTTTCAAACATTGGAGATTAATTCATAACTTTTATAGAGATTAAAATTTTTTCTTTGGTTTATGCTTTCAGTAATTTTTCTGGAAAAATTAATTTCAGTATATTGTTTAGGAATTAAAATGACAAACACAATAAGAATTTACAAAATCCCTTCCTTAATGTTATTCAAATAATTATTCTGACAATTCATATTGTGGTAATAATGTCCTCTATTGCCCTTATTGTAGCAAGTAAATCTTGGATATTTGTAATATTAATTTTTGAAATTTTAAAAATTGAATACTTTAAAGTGATTGTCCTATTAGTGAAAATTTATTAATGATAATAATAGAGGCCTTTGTACCTGACAGTTTATACAGAACAACCATCATTTTAAATAGATGAAAATAAGTACAATGAGTGCAAATGAGACAAAAATCTAAAACAATATATGTAGTTTACTGTCATAAACATTTTGTGTACACTATATCATGCTTACTCATGCATTGAACTAGAATTTATTGTATTTGATATTATTATTAGCAATATTTTATTTTAAAATTATAATTTAAATTAATTGTATTTTAATGACCTTACTTGACATTTTATTGAAGTTATGAATATTATTTAACACTAAGAAAATAAAAGTTAGAGAGTACTTGGTTCTAATGAATTTATCCAAAATATATACTCATTGAAATTTCCTCATGCAGATTTAGTATAGGTTAAAAAAAAAAGGTGGAAGGGAAGAGAGGTCAGGAAAAAGAACTTAAGAGGATAATATATATGTATAGTAATAATTTGTATATATATATATGTATATATGTATAGTAATAAAAATGTATAGTAATAATTTAAGATTCCTTACAGTTGTATAACATGACAATTTTAAGAGACTTCTTCTAAATGTTCCTATTTGATTATCTTCATAGGTCTATGAAATGAGAAATAACTATAATCTCTATTTTACCAATGAAGAAATGGAAGTTCAAGGGAGCTTGATGAATTTTCCAAGATCATACAGTTAGTGTCAGAGACTGTATTCCCCTCCCCCACCACAAACTATATAGTCAAAGTAATAAACTGCCATTTTTTTTTAGCTGTTATCACCTGGTAATTTTGGAAATGACTGATTATAGGTAAATTAGATATTAGAAATACATCTATGTATTTAATTGAATAATATGTATATTCAGTGGAATATAAATAAAATGTCTTTATGGAGAAAACCATTACAAGAAAGCTCCTATAAAATAGTTATATCCTGCTTTCTTTGGTGACAGAACTCTATTGAGCTAGTTTTTTGTCCCTCTTGTTTGTTTTTGTTGTATATTTTCATTTATATTTTTAAAAATTATTGTGACATTTTGTTTTGGCAAAAATAAGAAATAATAGCAAATGTCCAAACAACCCACTCTACAGTCCCACATTCTTCCTGGAAAATAGTAAATTAATGAAAGGAAAAAAAAATACCATTAATAGAAAAAGGAGTCCTTTAAGTTTGTCAATATGTTACAAATATTGATGATGGTATTTCACAAGAGTTTACTAAATTTTCAATTTAGTTACTCCTTAAAATGAAGAATGAATCAGGGACAGCTAGGTGGCACAGTGGATAGAGCACCAGCCCTTGAGTCAGGAGGACCTGAGTTCAAAATTGACCTCAGACACTTAATAATTGTCTAACTGTGTGACCTTGGGCAAATCATTGAACCCCATTGTTTTAAATAAAGAAAAAAAATTTTAAAAAGAATGAATCAATTATATTTATAAAACATAATTTGATTGTCTAATTCTCATTGTGAAATTGTTTTAACCTCTTATTATCCCAGAAATAATGTTGCAGTCTTATTATCATACTATTTGGCATATAATATCAATATTGAAAATTTGTGACAAAAGATAGGATCAATAACTTTTCTTACAAAGTCTTTCCAGGGGGGTGGCTAGGTGGCACAGTAGATAAAGCACCAGCCCCAGAGTCAGGAGTACTTGGGCTCAAATTCAGTCTGAGACACTTAATAATTACCTAGCTGTGTGGCCTTGGGCAAGCCACTTAACCCCATTTGCCTGGCAAAAACCTAAAAAAAAAAAAAGTATTTCCACAGCAAGAGAACCAATTCATAACTTGACCAGAAGTGAATCAGCATACCAACTGTTAATGAATTGCATGCCTATCTTCTTTTTTTTAAAATTTTTTTAGGGTTTTTTTTTTTTGCAAGGCAAATGGGGTTAAGTCGTTTACCCAAGACCACACACACACACAGTAAGGTAATTATTAAATGTCTGAGGTAGGATTTGAACTCAGGTACTCCCTGACTCCGGGGCCGGTGCTCTATCCACTGCGCCACCTAGCAGCCCCACATGACTATCTTTTCACAATTCTGTCAACAATTCTGTATTTCCAAACTTAATGAGTATGAGGTGATATCACAGGGTTAATTTAATTTGTATTTCTCAAATTATCAGTAATTCTAATCATTTGAAGATTTACTCATTTTTATTTATTCCATTGAAAACTTTATTCATAAATCTTTGTAAAGGTAAATCTTACATGTACATAGAGTAACATGGGCATATATACATGTATATGCGTGAATTACATAGAGATTTTGACTGTAAGAACAAATTCTGAGTTGCATAGTGTAAAAATTTATATTTTTTCTATTTTAGTTGAATTAAGATTAATTTTAAAATTTTTATATAATTAACTTTTATCTTTTATGATAATATATCTTATATGAGGTTGCATATTTTTCTTTTTGTCCCTAAATGTGCAAAAGATACTCAGTCCTCTAATCTATTATGCTATTATATTTTCTATATATATATCATTTTGTCAATTAGGAATTTGATGTGACATATGGTGACTTCTGTTGATGAAGCCCTATTTTTCTCCATACTTCTTTCAGGTTTTCAACAAATATTATTTGCCAATAGTTTTTATTCTTGAGTTTCCAGATCTTTATCTATGACACTTGTTCACTATTTAATTTTTTAATAGAACACCAAATGGCTTTCAGAATTAACTGCTTTTAAATATATGTGTTCCTGTTTTCCCTTATTTTCTTTTTTTATATGTCTTGATGTTCTAGACATTTTATTCTTCATTTCAGTTATTAATCTTTCTAATTCTATAAAGTATCTGTTGGGTTATTTGTCAAAATTTGTAGAGCAATATATATAGTCTTATTATTTTTTTTATTTTCATCCATATGCATATGTATATTTTTAAGTTACAAAATTTCATTTCACCCTCCCTTCCCACCCCCTTCTCCTCAGTGGCAAACAGTCAAGTGAGCACTATACATACATATTTTGATAAACTTGTTTACAGATTATTTATTTTTGGTATGAGAAATTAGGATTAAGGGAAAGAGATACATAAAAGATAATTTTTATAAAGTGTTCATCAGATTCTGAAGGATTATTTTTTTGAGCTGTTTTTAGTCTTATTATTTTTGACATAGTCATGTGTCTTAGAAATTGACATTGTATGACTCTCGGTATTTTTTTTTGTCTATTACTTTTTTTAAAAACAGTTTTTATTAGTTTTCTTTATGGAAATTCTTCATGTGTTTCAGTAAACTAATTCCCAGATTTTTAATGTATTTGTTTTCTTAAATAGAAATCCTTTTCTTTTTTCCTTCAGAATTTTTTAGTATTATATATAAAAGCTGTTGATTGTTTATGATTTTTTTTATTCTTTGTCTTAACTACAGCCCCAGTAGTCTCAATGTGTATTTTCTGTTTTTTGCATTTTCTTTGAATCCTTTAGGGTTCTCAATGAGGTATCTAATTTTCAGATAGAAATAATATTCTCTTCTTCTACCAGTATATTAAATAATAATACAGGTTTTTCTTCATTATAAACAATGCTGCTTTTTTGTTAAACTAAATAATTTTGATAACATTTAGGAAAGGCCTTGCTAAAGCCTTTTTTCTGCTCATGGACAGTCTGGTAAAAGTATGGCATTGCATGGCAGTTTGATGAAATACATGCTGACATCACATCCTATTTTTAATCCTGGCTGGATCATAGACAAAGCACATAAACATTTAATCTTGATTTCTTCAGTAGCCAGGTAGCATAATGGATATAGTATCAGATATAGAGTCAGGAAAATTGAAGTTCAAATTTTACCACAAACACTTATTAACTGTGTGACCCAAAGGAAGTCTTCTTCCTTCCAAAGGAAAACTTCTATTTACTTCAGTTTTCTTAATTGTAAAATGAGGAAAGTTACCGTTAAAACTATTTGACAAGATTGTTGCAAGGACAATTTTTTCTGAAAACTGTAAATAATGATATAAACTTGAGATATCATTGTAGTTGCCTTTGTATACTCCACAATGCTTTTATACCTAACAATATCTACAGTGAAGTAGATGATCATTACTTAAATGTATGTGGTAAAAGATATATACATATATATATTATATATATATATGCTTTAGATTATGTATTATATAAATATGTGTGTATACATATATATGTGTATATCATTAGCAAAAGCAGCAACAATATATCTTGACTACTGAGTACATTGATTGTTTTAGGTTATATACTACTTTTGACCTCAAAGAGCATTAATACTGTAATATTGATACATTAGAACCTGAGACTTTTTTCATGTTTTCTTGGGTGATGTAAAAATTGCATTTTACCCTTTTCATTATCACAAACCAATTTTCAGTGAGGATCTTAGATTTCTGAATATTTTAGTTAACATTTTCAGCTTAATACATGTAGTACAGAGGTTTGGGATTCCAACGCTGACACACCTGTCATTCTCTTCTCACTTATCTTACACATTCACAACAGAAGGCACATGTAAAAAAAATGTATGTTTTTTTCCTGATTTTGAAACTTGTCAGTTTGCCATTTAGCAACTTGCCACATTGCAATCACACTAAGTTTTGTATGATATGGTGGGTAACTATTTGCTTCTAGGGGTTATTGGAGCACTACAAATAAGTTTCTCACTTCTAATGAAGAAATCACTACAGAAGACAGGGTATGGAAAACAATATTGTCTAGGTGAATATTGATAATTAATTTATTATGGGCTCATGTTTAGTAAAAATAAAACATTGGAAATATTATAAACAAATTTTTATTATTTCATGGTTCATTTTTACTTTAAATGGGTAATCACTAAACATTTTTAATAAATATCCCCAAAATATATTTGTTGTCATGTTAGTCATCTTCAACTATTTATTACCCCATTTGAGGTTAAAGATTGTGGAGTTTGTTATTTCCTTCTCCAGCCTGTTCTACAGTATAAGAACTGAGGTAAACAGGATTAAGGGATTTGCCCAGAGTCACACAGCTATTAAGTAGCTGAGACCAGATTAGAATTAGGAAGTTGGATAGTACTGAATCCAGGTCCAATACTGTATCCACTTTATCACCTACCTGTCCCCTCCCCCCTAAAAATTTAATTTAGTTATCTATAAAGCATATACTTGTACTTCTGTTTTACTAATAATTAAATATAGTATCAAACTTGTAGAAAATACACTTTAAAAGAAGATATTAAGGTGAAATCATATTTTGAAAATAACATGCATCTGTTAATATTCACTAACACCTTTCCCACTCACTAATTAATATTATTAATAAGAATATTTTAATGAGAACAAGTTGATTATGTTTCCTTAGTATTGAAAATCTTTAATACTTTGTGCTACAGCAATGTGAAGATTCAGCATTAAATTCAATTTATTTTACTTCTTGCTTTTAATCATTTTCTTAGTGGAAGACACCCAATAAATCTATCTAATCCATCTCTCTCTCTCTCTCTCTCTCTCTCTCTCTTCATATCTATGTCTATATATGTAATATACACAAATGGAAGAAGTATATTGCTGGCTATTCTTACTAAATTATGATACTCTTTTTTCAATCCCATTCACCTATATTGCATAGTTGTTTTTTTTAATTTAGCTAATAAATTGCCATGTGACATGGGAAAATCATATGACCCACTGTTTGCCTCTGTTTCCTCATCTGTGTTCTTATCATCCTCATTTTACAGGGTTGTTGTTAGAATAAAATGAGATAATATTTTTAAAGAGTTTTATGAAATTTAAAAAATGATGATCATAATGATGATGGTGATATTGGTGTTTGTCCTTCATTCTAAAAGACCAAGACATCAGGAAGGTGATGCTATGACAAGTACATAAATTGGATTTGAGTGAGGAGATGCTTTGCTAAGCCACCAGCCTCATTTTCTCCTCCGGAGCCATCTGGGTCCAGTAGCCAGATGTGAATCAGGACTACTGGAGCTGGCCCTGGATGCAAGGCAGTTAGTATTAAGTGACTTGCCCAAGGTCACATAGCTAATAAGTATCAAGTATATATCTGGATTTGAACTTCCATCCTCCTGACTCCAAAGTTTGTGCTCTATCCACTGTGCTATCTAACTGCCCTTTCAAACTTTAAAAAATAATTTATTATAGTATACATACATCTTGGCAAGCTGAGACAAACAGAGGTTAAATGACTTTCCAGACAATATAGCAATTTACTAGGATTAAAAAAAAAAGACACCTTTGCAATGTAGATGAATGGGATTGAAAAAGAGTTATCTTAATTTAATGAGCACAGTCAGTGATATATTTCTTCCACTGGCATGTACATAGGGTTTTTATGTGAAATATTTTCCAATCACATGTACTATACACACACACACACACACACACATATAAATGTATGTGTGTGTGTATATATATAAATGTATGTGTGTGTATATATATAAATGTATGTGTGTGTGTGTATATATATAAATGTATGTGTGTATACATATAGTCTCAGATGAGTAAAATTCCTTTACCAATGCAGGTCAGCACCTAGTAGATAACTTGGATTTAGAGAGCTGCCTAGAACACTGAGATATTCAGTGATTTTTCTAGGACTATAAAGATAGTGTTTCTCAAAGGCAGAATTTGAACCTAAATATAGTTTTGGCTTTCAAGGCTAGTTCTCTATTTACTACATCTTACTGAATTTTTGATATATCAAATATATATATTTTGATATATTGGTAAAGTCTATTTTGACCATTATAAAATCTATGCTTCTGGAAGAAAGAGTATCACAGTTTTATCTTTATATTCTTAATATCAAACACAATGGTCAGTATATAGTAGGTTCTTAATAAATGTTTGTTGAATTAAATGAAAGAACATTTTCTATTCATTTTAGTCTTTTTTATTCTTATAATGTTAACTCATGTCAAGGTTAATAAATTTTACACATTTTCTTTAATATATCATGGAAGAACTGGTGTATATTCTTTGAGAAAAAGGCTCAAGTTTTGCCTCATCAGAGTATATCAATACTAGTGGTCATGATCAGATCATTAACCTTCTTTACCCTTCAAATTCCTTATTATTTAGAATAATTAGCATTTATATAGATAACACTTTCAAGTTTGCATGTGATTTATAATTATTTCATTTGATCTCATGACAATGCTGAAAGGTAGTCATTATTATCATCCCCATTTTACAAACAAAGAAACTGAGACAGATGTAGGTTAAGTGACATTCATCCTTACAGTATGTATCTGAGGACATATTTGAACTCCAGTCCTTCTGAATTCAGGCCAAGCACACAATCCACTGTACCACTCTGCTGCCTTTTTAGAATTGTGGGACCAAGTTCATTTATTATTTTTTGTTAATTTTATTTAAGGCACTGGGGTTAAGTGACTTGCCCAAGGTCACACAGCTTGGCAATTATTAACTGTCTAAGGTCATATTTGAATTCAGGTCCTCCTGACTTCAGGGCTGATCTATCCACTGTGCCATCTAGCTGTCCCCAAGCTCACTTATTTTTAAGATAAGGTTAATAAATACTAATTTAGCCATGGAATGAACTAAGAAGGGAAAAGGAAGGAAAAAAAACTAAGTCTGACCTCAGACACTTGATACTATGGCTGTGTGATCTTGGGCAAGTCACTTAAGCCCATTGCCTTGCAAAAATCTAAAGAAAAAAAGAAATTCTTCACTAAATTCTTTTCTATTGTGAGTAAAATTTAAACCTGTTAGTCTGGAGTCAGGCCCTTCCATTATCTATCATTATCCCTTCCTTCCTTGTTTGAAGTATCACAATATTCTGAATACTTTTGGCTATGGTCAAACTGGACTGAGTATCATATGACTATATGTTATAGAAATGGCAGCTGTTTCTTCACGATTTTTTTCTATTTATTTATTTAATTTTGCAAGGCAAATGGAGTTTAGTGGCTTGCCCAAGGCTACACAGCTAGGTAATTATTAAGTATCTGAGATCAGATTTGAACCAGGTACTCCTGACTCCAGGGCCTGTGCTCTATCCACTGCGCCACCTAGCCACCCCACAACACTGGTTTTAACACCTACATTTAACACCTACATTTAAAACCAGTGTTGTGGGGCGGCTAGGTGGCGCAGTGGATAGAGCACAGGCCCTGGAGTCAGGATCACCTGAGTTCAAATCCGGCCTCAGACACTTAATAATTACCTAGCTGTGTGGCCTTAGGCAAGCTGCTTAATCTCATTTCCCTTTCAAAAACCTAAGGGAAAAAAAATGTAGGTGATACCTAATTTAAACAAAGGAGGGAAAACTTTGAATTCTTTGATATTAATTTTTTTTGTTCAGGTTACTAACTATATGTATTTACTAAACTTACTGAAAGGATAAAAATAACTTTTTCCAGAAGGATATCATCAGAACTAAAGTTACAGAATTAATAACAAACTCAGATAAGTAAAATTTTCTTTTAGCATAAAAGATGCAAAACTAGATAGGCTTCTTTTTGTGGGAAATATATGAATTAAAGTTTGTTCTTTTTCTTAGCAGTGCTATGAAAGAAGCTTTACCAATCCCCAAGGGAAGTCAAGATCTGCATTTAAATAAAGATATTAATAACTTGAGCTAGAACTCTTTCTTACAAGGCTGTTAAGTGTTTTAAGATATTTTGTATAGGTAAGAATGTGAAGTGAATTTCTAATAACACATTCAGAAAGAGTTTGAAGGGCTCATCTTCTGTCACACATTCTACACAGTAAATTACAGGTTACATTGTAGCATAAAACCTAATAAATGCATTATTCAGGAGATATTGATGGAATTCTAATAGAGTGGAACATGTTTAACTTTAGCATGCATCTATTAGTAGTGTTGATTATAATAAAAGGCATATATGATCCTTGAGGGATTATGCCACATCTGTAATTACCCATTGAAACTTTAATACAATTAATATATAAAGGTATGCCTAGTATCAGTTTATTATTCACCTGAAAGTTATTTTGTAGAGTGCTGGATTTAAATGCAGATACTTTCTGTATTCCAAAATTTGTTGTTCCCACTCTCTTTCCATACCCTCCCTCATTTTTTTTTTGTTTTTTGTTTTGTTTTTTAGTTTAATACCTTAGGACTGTTCATACTTACTTTTAAAAATCCCAAGATACAAATATAATGGTGAGAGTTCATTATCATTAAGAAATATTCCATTTTTTTCTACAGAACTTGGTAAAATTTTAATTGTGTTTAAAAAAAAATTTTAAGGTCTCAAAGTCAGTATTCTAAATGACACCTGTAGCTTTCAGGCCTAATTAGAAGCATTTGCTATCCAAATTGGAATAGGGTAGGGCAGAAACAAAAAGCCAAGTGATGCACTAAGATTTTTTTAAAAGTTTGCTGATACTAATATGTTGCATGAATTGCATATATTAAGCAAGGACATAATTCAATGTACAATTTGTATGGGTGTTAGAATATAGAATCTCTATAGGGAACAACAATCAAAGGACCTTTAATTAACACATTTTAAGTTGGAACTTCAAAAATCAAATGTCTGTAGACATGAGAGTCAAATTTTCATACCCCAAATCAACAAATCAAAAGCTTGATCAATAAGCATTTGTTAATAGAGTTCAAAAGAATAATGAATCAATAATAATAAGTACATATCAAGTCGATTTTGTCTAGAAAAATACCTTTAAGAAAGCAAAGACTAAGTAAAAATTTTTTTGAAGTAAAGGTCAAAAGATTTGAGTATCAGTTGTAGGAGAGGGAGGTTACAACCAGGCTCAAGACACTGCCACATACTTTACCTCCACAGTCAAAAGAAAGATAGAACTGATCTCTAAACCACCCCAAAGAAAAAGATGTCGAAAAGAAAGATGGTTATCAAAGAAACTGTCTACTTTATAGTTTTACCTTGAATTGGGTCTACAGACATTGAACATTGGAACTTATAAAAAGGAAATGATGTATTATTTATATGTTCCCACATGACAATGATATGATATTTTTAATACCTTCCCAAATGCAAATCAGAATAAATGAATATAGCTAAAGACCATAAACTTCATAAATTCCCCAATCCCACTGTTTTTTCTAGAGGGGTAGGTTTACCAAAAAAATGCCATCCCTAGGGACAAGGTCTATAGGAATCAATATAAGATAAAATGTCATTCCTAAATAAAGAACAAGGAACAAAAGCAGTTGTATACATGAGGGTGGGATCAACAAAGAAATGGTATTTTACCACCTCAACAAATACCCTCTAGTCCCCTCACATTGCTAGATACTCTGTCTATTCTCTTATTCTCTTCCTCTGTCCATCTGTCTGTCTGTCTGTGTGTGTGTGTGTCTCTCTCTCTCACACACACACACACACAGAACCATATACATTTAAACACAATATCAAGATGTATACATATTTGATTCAATGACTTTAAATTCAGTATTTACAAAGTGCTAAGTATATTCACAACACAATGCTAGTCCATAAGACTTACAAAAATAGATAAATGAGTCTACAAATAGCTATAGTGCAAAGTAGACAATAAGATATATACACTTATTGGGAAGCCAATTTCTGATTGACAGATCAAGCAAAGTATTATGGAGGAAATGATCTCAGTCTAGAAAAGGGAATATAACAGATGGAGGCAAAGAGGAAATACTAGGGATTGAAAGGGAACACAAGAAATGCATGTTAAATATTAGTTCTGTATGGCTAAATTAGAGAGGACATAGTATATTGCAATATCCACAGTTTTGAAAGTAGAGTCATGTCAAATTAGGGAAGGGACTGAATTGCAGGCAAAGAGGTTTTGGTTTTACTTATTCACTCTGGAAAAGGAAGTGATTGAATGAGTTCAAATAGAACAATGGTGGGATTAGATCTGATAAATTGACAGTGGAATTGGATTGAAGTATGGATTGGAGAGAAGTGAAAGTGGAGGTTAGGAGACCTCTTCAGAGACTATTACAGAAGTACAGTTGGAATAATAGTGTTCTCCTGAGTAAGGTGGATTTAGAAAGAGTCCATTAAAATGAAACTAGCAGAATTCTCTGAGATGTATTGCTTCACTTTCTTTCAGTAATCACAGCAGCATAGTACTTGAGACAGGTATCAACTTGGAAGTGGCTGTTTCTAGCTAAATTTGCAGGAGATAGGTAACTGGTAAGCATGCCTTTTTTCTTTCTTTCACATTTGAATCTATTTGCTGTCAAAGTAACAATCTAAAAATTCACTGCCACCCCCCCCAGAAGGAAAATGTATCACTTCTCAAAGAATACCTAGAAAGACAAAATAGAAAACATAGTTCAGATCTAAGTGGAAAGAGAATCAAAAATAAGAAAATTAGCAATGATGGGAAAGATGAGGATCTAGGAACCTAATGTTTTCTTCACACCAGAAGACCTCCTTCTGGTGTCAATCATATCCTCCTCATGAAGTTCTCTTTCTTCATTTCTTCAAGGGTTCCTTGTCCTCTATGATTCAGCTGTGTTTTTACATTGTTTTTGGAAGTGAAGTTGACTCCAACTTGGTGATAAAATTTTGTGTTTTCCATTTTCTTTATCTCATTATGAAAGCAAAATATATTGTGGATATCATAGTATGAGCCCCCATTTTGATCAAACGCATACCAACCTAGTTGTTTAGAGAATATAAGCTACTCCTTGATTATAACTCACACATTTGTAGAAAATATTTTAACACCTTCAGGCCCCTAAGGCACTATTTGGTGACTGAAGCACTAATATATTTAGGGGCCTGAGTTAATGCATCTTTTAATGTTCCTGTATCCCAGGAAAGTAGATTAGTTTCAGGATGAATTTAGCAAATAATGCGTTAGATATTTGATGTTTAATGAATTTCTACAGCCAGACATATTAATCTTGGATACAAATGTACCCCTGCAAATCTATTTTACCATGAGTTCTTTTTTCTTTCTTTGCTTTCCTTCTCTGTCATGTATATATTCTTATGTACATTTGCATGCCCTAGTAATTCAGAACAGCATGGTAGCATGGTGGCATATAGATAGCAGTGGTAATTATATTGATAAACTATTGTTATTAATCCTTCCAGATATATTCACAGACATATGAAGAGAGGAAAACCATTTGATAGAAAGGTAAAATTAGAGAGGAAAAGAGAAAAATAGCAAACAGAAGTCTTTATAAGCAGATATTCTGAATATCCCAAGCTACTATAGAAAGGGAGAAGTCACCAACCAACCAATTCAAAAAGGTACCATCACTATTTCTATTGTTTCGCAGATGCGGTCTTTTGTGTTGATTCAGGGCTGAGATTTCTGACCCTCTTGTTACATTTAGCTCTTCAAGCACAAACTACTACTGTACCAGACAAAACCAAAAATATCTAGTTACCAAAATAAAACTAAAATGAAACAAAACAAACCTGAAACCCAAATCTATCTTCTTTGATCAAATACTTACTAGTAGCAACTTGAATCCAGTGGGCTTGTGTTATCTTCTTGATGTAGTAAAAATAAAATGAGAAAACAAAAGAGGATTGCAAGAAAAAAAGAAGTGCACAAAGTATTATTTAGTTCCACATGCAGCTAGAGATTATGTCAGTTTTCAAAGCCTCAGTTTTCTCAAAAAAATATTTATTAACACTTTATAAATAAGACATATGCAATTATTTTAGAGTTAAAAAAAATCACAGCAGATATAAATGATCCTAGAGGATATGCACTGAACTTTTCTTGGATAAAAAAATTACTCATGAATTATAGAAAAAGAAATTTTCTTAAAAGGAAAAAAAGTCTGTCGTATAAGAAGTTTCTTTTCCCATTGGCTTTGGGCATTATATTACTAGCACTGCCCTCAGGGAATCAATCTTTGCGTAATATCTATAGTTAGGAATGCTGCTGTATTATGTTTTCATTTTTTCTTGTTAGCACTCTCAGTGCTTCTCAAATCTCTCCCTTTGCTTTCTTTGTAAGACAACATAATGTGGTTTTGTCATAATGTTTCTTTTTTGCTGCAAACAGGTGTATTACTAACCTCATTAAAACAAATTAAACTGTCAACGGTAGCTGTATATCTAATTATTTAATTTATATGTATTTTCTGAAGAGATATGAAAAAACTTATTAGGGAGTTTGAATACAATTATTTCAAAGAGACTGGAGCAGACATTAACGAGCTATTAGTTTTAGGAGGGAAAAAAATATTTTCAATTCTTTCCTTTAGGTCTTAATAGCCAAGGTACTTTGGATGAGCCTCTTCACAAATATGGTTATATTATATATTTTCTAGAATAATTTGCTTTGATTATTTTGGTTTTCCTCAATTTAACAGTTAATTATGTAATATTCAACTTAACGTTTGATGAGTATGTCTAGGCTACCTACAAATCATAATCCCTCTTTTAGTCATATGAGATGGTTGTTTCATTTCTCTAGACAGAGATAATAAGGACCTGATTAGTATCACTGCTGATGACTAAAGGTCATTAGATTTGGTAATCTTGGGAGAAAATTCCTTCAGTTAAGTAATAAGGTAGAAAGTCAAAGGTCAAGAGTTTGAAACAAGGCAAAAGAAAACAACTTGAATCACTTTGTGAGAATTGAGAGGAAAATGGTATGTAAATAACTTAAAAAATTAAAAACATTTTAGAAAAAGATATTCATTATTTGCTATGTCTACTCTTGATCTAACACTCAAAATTTAATAAGGCTGAAGATTATAATCAATGAGATTTACTAATAGTAAAATTCTAGTTAGCGCAAGCAGTTTGTATTTTCAACTTGTTTTATTTATCCAGACAAATGTAGCTATTAGGATAGTTTCTTTTTTCCTCAGTTGAGTATTAATGGTGTACTTTAATCTGATGAGCTTTTTTATTTTAATGAAAATCATTAGAAATCAAACTGTGGATTTTTTCCCCCTTAAATAATTGCAATTTACTGAGTTTTCTCGGTAAATTAAGGAAAATGCATAGCTTAAGAAAAACAAAGATATAGGATGATCCAAAACCAATCAGTAATAAAGAATGCCAACTTTTTCTTCCATTCTCACTATAGTCACTGTACTTGTTCCTTCACAATTGAATTACTTAATAATCCTCTGTGGAAGAAAACAATCTACATTTTAAGTCAAAATCTTGCAGAGACAACATTAATTTAGAAACATTTCTCCTTGGGAAGATGTTGGAGTTTTCTCGGATAGTCTAACTTTTATATGGTACACTTCTAATTTAATATTTTGTAAAATTATTGAAACAAAAAATATAATCCTAACAATAAAGTATATCAAAGAAACAAACCTTAAGCTTAAAATTGCCTTATCAAATCAAACAATAGTGACAACCAAAAGAAACCAAAAGAAAAATAATTTAGAAAAGCTACTTTAGGGAGTGTATCTTTGCTTTTTCTTGAGGAAATCCCTTTCTATTCTCTCTCTCTCTCTCTCTCTCTCTCTCTCACACACACACACACACACACACACACACACACACACACACACACACACACACACACACTATAGTCTCTGTGGAGAAAAGGAGCTGCATATTCTGATGATGAGTCCTTATCCAATATAGACTCTATTGACAAACCAGAAAAAAAACATTAAATTATGAAATATCTTGTTGAACTTTATTAATTTTAATTGTTTGTAGTTTTATTGATGTTTTTGTTTGTATAATACATACTTTGCAGATCATTCCCATTTCATGAGATGTCTTTTATAACAAAATAAGATCAGTGACCTCAAATGAAAATAAATGTAACATTTCAGATCTGTAGCATGCCTATTTCTCTAAATGAAAAATTAACAAAATTCCTTTTTTTCTACCTTCCACTTTACCCACTTCATTGGAAAAAAAATATGCAGGGTTAAGAGCAATAAATATGCATTGTTAAGGATAACAAATTTCCCCCCCAATGGTTATACACAAAAATATAGGTCTCATTCTACACCCTAAATCTTTTCCTTCTCTATAATGGATAGAGTGTTTTATCATCTATCCTCTGGAATAGTGTTGATCATAGTCTTAACAGCTTTCAGATTTGCTTGTTTTTACAAGTGTTGCTGTCATATAAATTGTTCTGGTTCATCTCATTTCATTCTTTATTAGTTTATAAAAGTCCTCACATTTTTTCATTTTAAAATATTAGATTTATAACAGTATTAATAATGTTACATTTACATAATGGTTTAAGGGTTGCTATGTGCATCACATATATCATATCATTTAATCCTCACAATAGCCCTCTAACAGTTGTTTAGTCATATGTAGTTGTTTAGTCATTTTTTCACTCATCCCAGACTCTGTGACTTTTTTGAGGTCTTCTTGGCAATGATATTGAATGGTTTGCCATTTCTTTCTTCAATTTATTTAATAGAGGAGGTAACTGAGGCAAACAGAGTTAAATGACTTGTCCAGGAAATATCTAAGTTCAGATTTGAACTCAGGAAGACCAGACCTGGAACTCCATCTACTCCATCATTCAACTGCCTAGCTCCCTATGAAGACCTGAGTGGAAATGAGGAAACTGAGGCAGCAATAAGTGACTTGTTCAGAGTCACACAGCTTGTAATTACTTGAGTTCTGATTTGAACTCAATTCTTCCTGACTCTAGGCCTTATGTTCTGTTTACCTGGTGTTTTATTATACTACTTTATTGATAGGGAAATGGACTGGATGAAATTAAATGACTTGTGGGTCACACAAGTAGTCTGAAATTGAATTTGAACACAAGTCTCATCCAGACATTCCATCTTGACACACCAGATATCTGCCTTTGTTAACACAAGGAAAATAAAACATAGCTATGCAATAAAATCCTTCTCATAAACCAATGCAGGGAGGGAAAGTCCCAGTTTTCCTTCATCAGTAGGGACAAAATACAAGCCTGGGGAAATTAGTGGTAGGACCTTGACTCTTAAAAACTCTTCAGAGATAGCTGCCATGTGTTACTCCTGGAACACCTCTCTTCCATTCCTCTGGGAAGACTAGAGAGAAGGCTAATTAGAGTCATTAATGCACCAGCTCTTCTTGCAACTAGTTCAGCCTCTTCATCTGCCATCTGGCAAGGCTCCTCCTCCACAACTGACAATCACAGCTAGCTGTATCTCCTGTTGCTTCTGTTCCACCTCCACAGTATCAATCACACCTACCTTTAACTCCTCTCTCTCTCAGTTGCTTCAGATTCTTATTCATTTTGCTCTTTTTCAGTTTGTACTCTCAGGAACTGTTGTTAATGTTCTTTTAGAGTTAACTATTTGAAGTTAAATCTGTACTAATTGCTTAGATCTGTTCTTTTAAATGTGTCTAATCACTATATCTATGTGCTTCTCTTCTACATCATACCTACCAACATTTCTGTCCTCTTCTTGGTTCTATCTTTTCTATTTCTGTCAATGAGAGATCTTTAGCGCTCTCTCTCTCTCTCTCTCTCTCTCTCTCTCTCTCTCTCTCTCTCTCTCTCTCATAACTCAGGGAAAGAATGTTCTTCTTTTCCCTCCCTCACTTACTTAAGGTCTCTAACTCCATTTCTCTCTGAACTTGAGAACAAACTCATTGCTGTGTGCATTCACATTTCTATCATGCCCTCCAGGATGATAGGTGCCTATTAATGTATATTTTCCTGAAGTTTCACTAACCCTTTGTAAGGTTTCAGTAACCCTTAGACTTTGGCAGATGCAGCCTAGGGATGTAGAAAAGTTTAACCAGGCTTCTTTGTCTCCATTCCTGCTAGCATAGCAAATCTTTGTCCATTCAACATTATGATTTGACTATATTTATAAGCAGTTTGAAACATTCTTATGTTCCATTTTTGTAATCAGAAAAAAGATTTACAGTTGATTTTTTCTCTCTAGATTCCTTGGGAGTAAAAATTTCACTCTTTGTTTTGTACTCCCAGTGATTAGAATAGTTTCCTATAACAATATATACTTAATAAATATTTGTTGACTGATTGATTAACTTGGTAATGTAATATTCAGGTTAATTATTCTGTGATATTTTAAATCATATGATAACATTATGACTAATTTTATACTTTTAGAAATATAAATTTGGAATGTTCAAACCTGAATAAATTAGGTATGAAGTTTAAAATCTATAACTCTGATTCACAGTTATCAAGAATTATGATGAACAATAATAAGGCTTTTGTTCTTCAATATGTGCTTACTTCTTAGGGTTATCAATTTGCATCAAATTACTGGTTTCCAAAACAATTTTGTTTCAGTTTGAGCTGACATTTTTAGTGTCAAGGCAATTTAAATTTCCCAACTTGACTGAACCTTTTAATTCAAGGGCATGTTTGAAAAGATTGAAAATGCTCCTACAGTTGCTTAACTTGCTTAGCAACTTGAGAACCAAGAATTATGGAGAGCCCGAGTCATCACTTTCTCAATGGAAGCTGCTTATATAATATAGAGGTTTTAGCTAACATTAATTACTGGAATGAAATATAAAGTATTTTATTTCTTCATTTGGCATCTACCCAGTAGACTTCCCACACTATAAATGGTGACAGATAGCAATAATGTTTTAGATAAAGATACTCATGTAAAGCAACATATTCATGCCCTGATATGATGACTTTCTTTAGAACAGGGGAAGTTGGTCTAGAGATTTACAATATGGCACAATTTGTCAATAATTAGTTAAAGTAATAAATACATCAATGTAATCTTTTGAATTTTCCTAGCCAATTTGTCACTGTTGAAGATTTACATGAACTGCATAATTTTAGATTGTCTCAGAGTTGGAAGATCGGAGCTCTGGTAGCATAACCAGTCTAATGCATAGATGCAAAGGTATCCCCAGTAAAAATGAGAGGAAATCTGGTCTTTGCTTGATGATGTACAGTGTTGGGAGGGGGAGGGGATATATCAATTACCAAAGCAACTCATTTCATTTTCATAAAGCTCTAATTGTTAGGAATTTTTTTTTTCCCTGACATCAAGCTTCTATGAAACTTCAACTCTGCTCCTAGTTCTACCTTCTGGAGTCAGAGTTACTCTAATCCTTCTCCTTCAAAACAGCCCATTAAAAACTAGAATATAATGATCATTTCACTTAGTAGTCTCTTTCAAGCAAGCATTCTCAGTTCCTTCAACCAATCCTTAGTTACAAAGGAAGCCCTTTACCATTCTAGTTGTCTTCTTCTGGATAGTTCCAGGTTTTCAGTGTCCCTCTTAACTTCTGGTGCCCAGAACTGTATGTGATTCTTCAAATATGCTTTTCCCAGGGTAGAGTATAGATTGTTCCCTCCTTATTCCTGTAAACTACCCCTCTCTTAATGAAGTCCAGGATTCTGATAGTTTCTCCCCCCCACACACATAAATCTGTGGGGGAACTTACACACCACTAAAACTTCCAGATGTTTTTCATAACAGCAAAAAATATCTAAGGCATGGACCATTATAATTAAATTCTAGTAAGTCTCATCAATTTGGAAATGTTTTGAAGGTGGTCTAATGATGTGTATCTCTAATCTAAACTTCTGTTCAGGCAAATATAGAGAGACCCTTCATTAGGATATTATCCTCATTTGTTTGGCATTTAAGTTCTCTCACATTCTAGATCCATTCTACTTTTGTAGGTTGATTACTTGTCACCTCCATGTACCATATATAATACATGCATTATTCTCCAGCCAAGTTGGGCTTTTTCTATTTATTTTTGCTTCTATGAGCAGTCTGATATCATGACAGTAGTATTTTCCATTCTCATCTCTTCCTCACAGAATGCTTAGATACTTCAAGGTTTAATTAGAATGACATTCTTCAGAAGACTTTTCCTAGCCCCCCAAGTTTGTCATGCTATCTACTACTCAAATTATTATATATTTATTTTGTATATATATATCCTTATTAACTAATTGTTGAGCGTGTTGAAACTACTATGAAAATGACATCAACACTACCCCTTTCATTTGCTACTTCTGGACCCATTTGTAGCTCCTTGAAGAAAAAGTTATCTCACTTTTATGTCCCCCATGTTTAAAGCATGTGTATTGCACAGTACTGCTTCATAATAGGCATAAGTGTTTGATGTGTAATTAAAATATGGCCACCAGTGAATGAATTTTCTGGGCACTGAAATCCATGGGATTGTTGAAATCTTCATGTGAAAGAGCTGGAGAAATGTTTGAAGTGTTATAATATTTTTTGATTAATATTTCTAAAATTTCTGACAATTAACCTGGGCAATGAACAGTTTTTCTCTGTTAAAAATATAGTATTATTCTGCATACAAAGATTTGATTTCTTTTTACAGGTTTAATTAGGCAGAAGAATAAAATTTATTTACTTTTTACCATGAGAAATAGTAAATTCAATAATTTGCCTAAGACCACATAGATAGTTACTGATAGGGATAGCACTGTGGCTACTATGTACACAAATAGAGTACTAGTGTACATATATATATTTTCTATATGAATAATATAGAATGAGATAAAAAGCAATTCCTACTTTCTTGACTATCAAAGTTGATGCTTTACTTTTTAAAAATTAACTAATATCCTTAGTTTTTAGAAAAAATGATGAGATACATAATTACTTTCTTCAGGGAAAATGTTTTATTTATTCTCCTTCTGACCTATTGTTTTTAATGTATACATATTATTAGAATAAATAAAAATTTGCTTTCTAATATATTTTGATCCAACTAAATGTATGATTATTTCTAAATTTAATATGTATCCAAACTATTTAAAATTCTTTAGGCATTATCTATTTCTGAATGTGTCTACTCAGTAGTAGAATTTTTCAAAAGCATATATAAACTCATCCAGACTTAGATTTATCAAATACATGATTTTGGGGGGATATATTTCCTGTTTGTTTACTTGGTAAGTTGTTTTCATGACATTAAGTATTTAATCCAAGCTCTTTTGCCTTTTACAATATCATATTCCAGGAGCTGGTACGTGATGAAGTAGATAGAGCACTGGCCCTGGAGTCAGGAAGACCTGAATTTGAATCCGGACTCAGACATTTAATAATTACCTAGCTGTGTGGCCTTGGGCAAGCCACTTAATCCCATTTGCCTTGCAAAAAAAAAAAAGCAAACCTAAAAACCTAAGTATTTAATCTGAAATGTTACACTACCATCTTGAATATTTTTGTATTATATCTTAAGATGAATGTAGTTCTTCAGTTTTTTTATATATTCTAAAATAAGCTTATTTAAATTTCTGATTCTTTATTATTTCCAGTTATAATATGCTATGTTCTTTTAGCATTTATGTAAGTAAAATTCTTGAAATTGTAAGAGTTTTGTTGGGTTTTGAAAAACTTAAATCTCGGGGTGTTTTTTAAGTTTTAAACCTAAATCTTGATGTTTTCACTAAGATTACTATCAATATTTTTGAATTTCACAGGCTCTTCTATTGATGCTGCAGTGTAAATCAGTTACTACTTCTTGCTGTTAAATTACTCAAGTCACATTTCACCCATGATGATAAAAATGTATAAATTGCTACTGCTGAGACTTCACTTTCTACCAGATGTTCAAAAAGGGCTAATGTACTTTCTTAGCCTAAATACAGCTTAGATATATTTGTACAAATATGAGTTAGAAGGGAGGCTAGGTGCTACAGTGGTTAGGGCGCCGGCCCTGGAGTCAGGAGTACCTGAGTTCAAATTTGACCTCAGACACTTAATAATTACCTAGCTGTGTGGCCTTGGGCAAGACACTTAACCCCATTTGCCTTGTAAAAACCTAAAAAAAAAATATGAGTTAGACATTACAGGACAGTGTCCTTATTTATAGTGAAGTTATTGTGTACAGGAGGAAAAAAAAGGTGATTAAAATGACATGAATTGTGTTAGACTTTCTGTAACTTAAAATTAGGGGGAAAAATCCAGATATCCCTTCATATTCCATTTGTTTCCTCTAAGTTTCCCCTCTGTAAAGAATGTCATCCAAGTTTCATGTGTTTCAAAGCCTTGCCATACTTTGTACTTCTTCTCCTATCCTTCTAGCTGGAGGTAAACTGCTAGGTCACTGGTTTGTACAGTTATGTATTTCATGACTATGATTACTCCTATTGCCACTGGGTCACATGTTTGGCTATTAAATTTTGCAATTTTCTTTCATCATAATATAGTGCTGCTTCAGTGGGAGAATACTGTAGTCTTTCTTCTAATTCCAGTGAAGTCAATTATTTAATCTCTTTTGCTTTACAAAATGTTCTTTAGCACACCAGTCCTCACCTAGCAGGCAAAACCAAGCAGAAAGAATTATAGAACTTTCTCAGGTCTATCTGTGTTCTGCTCAGCAGGAACATTTATTTCTAATGGGGAAAATAGACTCCTTTTAAAACCACAGAATGCTTCTAAAGCCTTCCGTTTTCTGCTTTTTGATAGACAATTCTAGTTACTCTGAGAGAGGGAAGATGACTATCTTTGATCACACCAAGAGATTGCTGTAGGAGCCCCTTTTTACATTTCCTCCACTTCCCAAGTTAGACTGCTTTGTCTTAGTGGATTGATTTGCATTGTAAACCTTGGACCTCCTTAGTTTAAATTTAAATTTTTGAATTTGCTTAGTGTTCTGCGTAAATACTTATCATGAAAGAGAGATTTCATTGTTTTCATGTTTACAGCATAAATGTACAAGCATAAAGAATGTAATTGATCCCCCTGTTGTATGCTTATATAATACAGGTATGATCTCCATTTCCAACACCAGTTTAATTTGACTACTTGAATCAGGCTTACATGAAAGTACCAGATTGTTTTCTCTTTGATATCAACAAGCAATGCATCACTTGTGTGCCAACAAAATATTAAAAGACCTAGTCAAATTTACATCGATTTTGGTCTGATAAGTAACTGAGATAGAAAAGGCTATTGGATGAGGGGCCAGGGAATACCACTTCCCTAGGTGGGCAAGAGTACCCTCTCCTCCACCCAATGTAATATACCTCACCTGAGCACAGTTGCACATTGGATCCTAGAAATTAAAAGGAAACACAATGAAGGACATGTTCCATCTGACTGATATTTATAAACATTTCCCTGCTGCCTTGTGAATTCTGTTTGTTCACATGTATTTTTATGTGTGTCTTTATGGAAGATATATATGGAAAAAGGTACCAACCATCAAGCTATACATAGTTGTGAGCTTGACTTCAGTTTGATGACACATCTCTGCTTTTTCTTAAACACAGCAAACAAATGCATCCATTCACTTATTCACAAACATTTAATAACCACTTTATGCAAAACATTGTGCTGTGTTCGTTTGGGAATGGGGCAGGGTCTGCAAAGATAAAAGAAGGCAGTGTCTCTTTTCAAATATATTGAGCAGAGGAATTTTGGAACTAGAATATAAAATATGTTTTTCTCTGTATTGCTCTGTCACTCTCTGTTTCTCTGTCTCTCTCTGTCTCTGTCTTCTCTGTCTCTCTGTCTCTCTGTCTCTCTGTCTCTCTGTCTCTCTGTCTCTCTGTCTCTCTCTCTCTCTCTCTCTCTCTCTCTCTCTCTCTCTCTCTCCCCACCCCCATTTAATACAGTTAATCTCTATTTTCTCTTATTTCCCATACATTCAGGCAGGAGGCCTTTTGATTTCCTCCTGTGAAAATTCTTTTTCAAGTCCTAATCAGGTCGTTCTTCATGCAACCTTTTCTAATGCTGCCAGAATGAAAGAGGTTACACCCTCTCAAATTTATGAAAATATTTACTGGGGACATCTTTACACTTTTCACCATCAGTCATATATCATACTTAATTTCATGGAATCCTTACTACTCCTCTCTACTGACTAATTTATAAGTTTCTGAAGGAAGGTAATTGGTGTTTTTCATCAGCAGCAAGCATTGTGTATTATATGTGCATTTTATATGAACATATTAAGATAAGTAGTTTGCTTAATTAAGTTGAATTGAATTCTACTGAATCCAGAGATATAGCACTGTTATCTTCCCGGGCAAAAAATAAATAAATAAAAAGAACAAAAGAAAGAAAGGAAAAGAATAATTAACCTTATTTCTATTTATCAATATAAAAGCTTTCAATAAGTACCTATGTTCCAATCACTATGCTAGGTATTGTAGGTATTGGTGATAAGAAGAACTGATGAAAGATCTTACATTCTAATGGGCAACTCTCAAAGCAGATTACAAGTATATGCCCAAATCATATGAAAATATGTAAATATACGCATGAAAACAGAATTTATAATGAATAAGTAAAAGGAGGAGGATTTGATTTTAAAGGACACTAAGAATTCTAAAACATAGAATTGGAAGAGTGAGAACATTCTTAGTCTAAGGATCCATCTCAACCAAGGCATAGAGATGGGAGATCTTATCTTGTGTGGATGTCAGTTCTTCCTTTTTATTCAGAAAATACACATTTTAACAGTGAAGGACTTATATTTATGCTTCTGTTTTTCTGCTGATTTCCTTTTTTTAGGTTTTTATAAGGAATTGGGGTTAAGTGACTTGCCCAAGGTCACACATCTAGGTAATTTTTAAACTTCTGAGGTCGGATTTGAACTCAGGTCCTACTGACTCTAGGGCTAGTGCTCTAATCACTGTGCCACTTAGCTGCCCTGAATTCTTCATTTTAAAGAGAACTATATCTTCCTGGAACATATCAGAAATATTCCTGTTTTGCATACTATAAATAAAATGTAATATAATTTTCCTGTGAAGTATAATATCATCATTCATGATTAAAAGCAAATTTGTATTTTTTTCTTCTGCAGGATTTTATTTCTGGTACTCTTTATATGATCATCTATAGCCCATGTTGTTTGATATGAGTGACTCCAAAAACTAAAATAATTATTCCATATATTGCTAGTTAGTAATTTATTATATTTATATGGCATTGCTAATATGTTATAAATAAAAGCATAAAATATAACTCAATTTATAAAATTGTTTTAAAGTTGATAGATTTAAATTGAATATATGTGTGTTATATAAACAAATGAAGGGAAAGTCTTAGGATATGAGTAGAAATAAAGAGGGTAGTAGATTATTTCAATGGAAAGACCAAAAGTAGGACAAACAAAAGAAAAAAGAAAAGAAGGTAGCTTCAAAATATCACAAGAAACAATCACAGTAAAATGTCCAAATAATTAACTGATTTCTATGCTTTACACCCTCAAATTTAGTGTTATGTAAATACTACTGGAACTAGAGTTATTCATGGAAGTAAGTAGAGAAGAAAGGGTTGTCAGTTCCTATTATCTGGTCCAGGCTGCTACATGTCTTTACTTCAAATAGAATAAAAATGATATTTTCTTTATAATTTCACAAATGTCTTTTGTGCATATTACTTTATTATTGGCAATGGCTTCCTTTGTTAAAAATAAATAATAAACAAGGTTCCTAACCTTATAATAACTTATGTTCTCAAATATATTTAAAGATGATAAAATTATGTGCCCAAGTGTATTATTAAAAATAAAATTTCAAAAATTTTCTAAGAGATGCACTCAATGTGTTTTAAATTAACAAAAATTACTGTATTTTTGGTCCATACTCAGTTTTCAAAGGACTGTAACATTATTTCAAAAACATATTTTCTTATACAAGACAAAGAAAATAGAATATTATTTATTCAAGGAACTTGGAGAATAATTGAGTTTTATAGTATCCCAGAATTAAAAAGTAGTATTTAAAACTGTATTTTGGGCTGAACAATGATTCCTTTCAACCTCGCATAACTCACATTATTCAAATGGCTTCTTAAAAAGGATAAAAGAAAAAAAATGCCCTTACAGAAAATAGGAGTGGCCAGATTTTTTTTCTTCAGAAATAAATACTTTTACCATTTCCAATGGCCACATTTAATCTGAGAAATATAAGTGCTAGACATAATCATTTAAGAAAATAAAATGGGCTACGAGGTAGTTAGTAATCATTCTCTGAATAATTTTGAGTTAAATGCATAGTGATGAAAAAAGTAGAGAAGTACAGGTTTCAAACTAGTAGATCTTAAAGTTTTGAGGACATTCTCCTGAGTTTTCTTTTGTGATTGGTATAGAGGGACAGGTTCTAACTAAAATGTCAACTATATTGACTTATTGTGCAGTTATTTGCAGCAGGTAAGAACTATGATGATCAGATAAAAACCTCTTGCTTATGTTCATTTCTTTGTCCCAGTATTATAGTTTCTTTTTTATACAAATTAATGGTATAATTCATATTATTTTTTAAACTAAAAAACAACCACATAATTCTATACCTAGAGTCATGTCACCTACAGCTCAAATTCTGTAACAGTGTTAGGATTGGTGACATCCATGAAGGATTGATGTATTAGAGGAGTTTTGGCAATTCAGTAGATTGTCATATAAGGGAACATTCCTTAGCTATTTCTGTCTCTGCTTACTCTGCAGCTATTCCTGTCTCTCTCTCACTGACTCATTCAGTGTGACCTTGGAAAAGTCACATAAACTATAGGTAACTAAAATCCTAAAGTTAACAACAGGTATGGTGTGATATGTTATCTGACTAACTGGAAGGATTACTGGGGAATAAATTACTTAATATTGTCCATCAAATGTTTTGAGATCCCAATGTGAAAACATACTGGGCTTCTTCAAAGTCTCATCTTCATACATCTTCATGCATTTTCATACTTTAACTTCCATGATTTGAATTTCACTTCATCCTCTATGCATAGTTTTATGAATAGGAAACACTCTCATCCATAGTTATTGACATCTCTTTGTCACATAGAAATATCTTGTCAGGTAGCCTACATTGGACAGGTGTGTACATCATTACTTCATGATTTCACACTCTCCTTTTAGACTAGCTACTGGCTTATAAAATCTTTCAGCTGTTTCACTAAACTGGAAAAATCCAACAACTATGAATATTGTTCTTGGTATTAATTGTTTCCTTAAATTTCAGATTAATTTTTTATAACCCCCTCTCTTCCCTTATTTAAGGTCATAGTTTAATTTAGCTAGGCTCTCATATTGATTTTCTGGCACATGGATTTCATTCATTCACACATACACACACACACACACACACACACACACTGTTTGTACCTTTAGATTTTTATCTAGGAGATTTAATATCACTAAATATATAAAGATATTAGAGAACATGGAAAGTTTTTAAAGTATAACATATTAACTAAAAGGATGCTAAAACATAGAAGCATGCAAAATAATCACTCTTGAGTTAAAAATTAAATCAAAGATGTTCTTTTGATGAATGAAAAGTAGTTAGAAAAACTTATGGTTGGCTTTCTGTGATAGTAATATTGGGCAAGAAAAACATTTAGACACCTCACCATATTTTCTTGAGCTGTTTATGTTTTACATAAATTGTGTCAAAGTTAAGGCTTCAAAAATCAGCCCAAAGCTAGCAACATAGAATTTAGAGTCAGATTTGATATGCAGATATTTATTAAGCACAATAGTATTAAACATTAATGCATAGCTTTAAGCATGATAATATATTTTGTCACCATGTTCATTACAAAATTGAGGTGAAGTGGTGCCGAAGCAGTTGGATGCTAACATGGAAATCGACTAATCTTCTTTAAAGCACTTCTCTGAAAGCACTGTTTTTCAAGCATTCATTTTCTTTTGTAGGTTTCATCTATTTTATGATTTTATATAAAAAAGGCCCTCCAGAAATATACACCAACTAATACAACTCCAATTTCAATGCTGCTAAAAAGAGCTAGTGACTCAAAAGCTAGGAAACTCAAAGGACACTTTGAGATTCAAAGGTAGAACCTCATGTCAAAGTAATAAATAGCTGCCACTGGGGAGATAAGAATGAATATCCATACATTTTATCCATCAAGATTCTACCCAATGTCATAGACGCTGTCATCTCTCCATTTCTCTGTGGGGCCACACTAACTGACAGCTGTGCTTAAGAACTGGACGCTCTACCATGGTAAATATCCCTGTAGCAGAATTCTATGAATATACATGTTACAGTGAAACTCTGCATGGTGGATTCTGTTGCTCTGGGTCAACCCATTCGTGTAGGCAACCACTTATACTAGGCATCGTATTTTCCTTCTGAGATATTAGAATGCTGAAATCTGTATTTTCCTGTGGTTTCACTACTGAGCATGTCATTCTGGATTACAAATGGTTATTTCCAAGAGTCAATGGCTACATATTTTTCTTCCTTTACCTTACAACTTTAAAGCATATCATAGTCTGGACAATAGCTAAAACTGCAAACAGAAAAAGCACATTTAACAAAAATAATTTGGCATAATGATGACTCTAATATAGAAAATGTAGATCTTGAAGAAAATATATCATAGGAGTGAGTTAATATGAAAAGTATTTTTGTTGCTGTTATTCAGATGTTTCTACCTCTTCATGATCACATCATGGCAAAGATACTAGAATGATTTGCCATTTCCTTTTTTAGCTCATTTTACAGATGAGGAACAGAGGCAAAATAGAGTTAACTGAATTGCCCAAGGTCACACAGCTAGTAAGTGTTTGAGGGCAGATTTGAACTCATGAAGCTGAATCTTCCTGATTTCAAGCCTAAAGTTCTATCCATTGTGTTCCCAAACTGCCAAAGTATAGTTGACATAATTTGAATGAAAGATGGATGTTTCATTTTAAACAAAAAAATTATCTGTCAACTCTGTTCCATTAAGTATGTATGTATGTATGTATGTATGTATTTATTTGATTTTTGCAGGTAGGCTTGTTCTCATGGGGGTAATTCTAGGAAGGTCACAGCTATTATAGTCACCTGTAAGCCAATGAGATATCAAACTGCTGGACTGTCATCATTCATCTTCTGGATAGTAATGCAAACTGACTTTGATAACATTTCAGATGGGATCAAAGCTCTGTCCTATTATGCTGACCTTGCCTTATGCCATTCCACTGCATTGCCAATTAAATTAAGCCTAAGATACTTTTCCACTTTCCTTTTCCCTCTTTTTAAAGGTGGTAAGAAAAGGTAGAAAAAGAGATTGAAAAGTGACAGAAAAGATAAACTAAAAATCAGCAAATGATAAAGAATAAAAGTGAGTAAATAAACTCCACATAATTTCTCTGGTGGTTTAAAAAACCGACTCAAATAATAGTGTTTTCCTTCCTTCTAACAACTATGCTGTTTTACATTCTCTTTACACTTTTGCTTGAACAACTGGATGTTGTACTATAACGTGTGAAGATTAAATTGATTCTAATACACAGATTTCTATACACTACATGTGGGTCCCAGAAATATGAAGGAAAACATCCAGCTGATGAATAGAATCCTTTGTTTCTAGGACTGCATGCTGCAGACCTTCAATTTCATTTCAATGCAGTGACACAAGTAAATGAGTCTGAAATTATGATGTGAAATGGAAGCTAAAAAAGATTTTTTTTTTGTTTTTGCAAGGCAATGAGGTTAAAATGACTTGCCCAAGGCAAGGCCACACAGCTAGGTAATTATTAAGTGTCTGAGGTCAGATTTGAACTCAGGTACTCCTGACTCCAGGGCTGGTGCTCTATTCACTGAGCCACCCAGCTGCTCCAAAAGAAAAATGACTTAAACAAAAACATTTAATGTATAGAGAGTAACAATAACAAAATCTGGGGAAAAATAGTTCATCTCCAAGGACCAGCTCATAGTAGGTGAGTAGGAAGTAGTAGGAAACATAATCCTGGGTGATATAGTTCTTGTTATCTGTAAGATGTTGTCCCCATCCAAATGAAAGTTATTGAGTAATGGCTGTAGGTGACATTGCACTGGGCATAGTACAGATCAAACTAGCAGCTCAATCCCTGACCTCTTGGGCCTTAGATTTTAAAATGGGCAACATAAGCAGACATCATAGACATAGGACACTAGTCTAATAACACAAGTACTTAATTAAATGCATAAATTAAAAGCATATGATAGAAACAAAATGCACAAGCAGAAGGGATACTTGCATTTTGAGGACTGAGACTTTATCAAGGTTAGAAGTGACAAGTTTGAATAGAGTGGTTAGCAAGAGAATTAATGATGTCTCAGTCAGGGAAAGCATAACAAAAATGGGAGTCAGTATCCTTAAACTTTTAAAGGTGATGAAATAGAGTTCTTATATTTTCGAATAGCTCTGCATCAAACATCAACAGTGATGTTTACCACCATCAAATCAGTTTGGATAAGGGAATGGTAAAAACAGTTTCTATTATATGTGTTTGGTCATATATTTCTTTCCTATATCATAAATTGACCCTCCATAATTTTGGGGTTTTATGCTGGTCAAATGAGTTCTCTCAAATTGAAGACTAATGATAAATTATGTAAAGATAGGGCTTAGAAGCATAATAACTTCCAACATTCTTATAAATTGTAACATCGATGAAATACCATGGCAACTTCTTAAGTTTTGAAAATGCCTTATGTTTATAGTGCTAGGTATTCAGAATGCAAATCCTGTCTATGTGTCTGATGGAGAGCAAGTGAGACAGAGTCAGACAAGTAGATAGACACAGAAACACAGAATCAAAGAAAAATGGAGAGACACATGTACACAAATGGAAAGACAAATAATGAAAGATGAAAAAAGAGTTTATTTTAGAATTTCTATACATTTTATAAAATATCCAAATAAAAGGAAAAGTTTAATATTTAATTGGCATACATCAGAAGATATTTCTTCAGGTGGATAGAACACCAGCCCTGGAGTCAGAAGTATCTGAGTTCAGATCTGGCCTCAGACATTTAATAATTACCTAACTGTGTGGCCTTGGGCAAGCCACTTAACCCCATTGCCTTGCCAAAAAAAAAAAAAAAAAACTTAAAAAAAATTAATTTTGGGGAAAGGGCTAACCCTGCACTTCCAAAAATAGGGTGCAACTTGTTTCATGTTCAGAAAGACTGGGACTCATAAATTTAGAAATATTTGAGTACACACTACACAATTAGATATAATTAAAAATGATGTTTACTTTTCTAGTGGAGAGAGCTATATCAGATGAAAAGACCTCTTTACAATCATCTATTTCTAGAATAGGCCCCAAAATTATGATCTCACATGGTTTTGCCTTTGACCCTATTCCTGCCAACAAGCAGTAATATAAATAGGAGGACATCTGCATGCTAAAATTACTTCTTTATCAAGGTATACATGAAAGATATCCAGTGCAGCATCCAAATTGACAAGGACTACCTAGAGATCATTAGTTCTTCCAGTTGATCTTCTTTAATAGTTTGATTACTTCAAGCCGTGGAACATTGTAGAGCCACAGAACGATTCATGAAAAAAAATGATATTTATGGTCATTCAAAGGAATTTGAGCTAACTATACCTAAATTGGAAAAAAAAAGTGGATAAAGAATGTTAATTTTCCAGGCTTGTGCTGATTTGATATATAGATATCTTGGACAGAAACTATATACAACTAATTATTGAAATAAAAGGAAAAAGACTAAATAAATCATTTAGGAAATTTCTTCAGGGCTCATAATAACCCTAGACTTCTGCCTGAAATAAGAGTCTTTTTTTTTTTTAATATCACTGTTCTTCAGTATGCTGACTCTGTTTCAAATGTCATGGTCTTTGAAAAATGATAGTTATGGGTCAGTCAAAGAGCAATCTAGGGGCTGGTGGAGGCATGAGTAGACTACAGCATATTACCTACAAGGACAAGAGGAGTAAAATATGCCATTAAAAAGATGGATGAACAGAAAAAGAGGTGAGCTGGTCACATAGCAAAGTGACAGATAATTGATGGAAAGACTATATGTCCCATTTATTATATATACAGTGTCAAAAATTGAGAGAAAGTTCCCCCATCACCACCACCACCACCACCACCCAGCAAGGCAGGTAAAGTCCCTGCAGTGAATTTATAAGAGGACAAAGACATGAGTTGTAGGATGAGAAGGCTTGAACAGCAAGTGATCTGAATCACTAGATGGATCACAAAAACTCTGAGTTATTAAAGTCAACCAATTTGCCTAGATCATCTTCACCGTGAAATCATATCACTTTTGATGGTCTTATTGCATGAAAAAGAAAGGTGCTTTCTGTGAACTCATCCTATGACATTGCATCAGTTTGGGTACTCACACCTCAATCAGGATCTGCCCCTCAGATTGGAAAGGTGGAGAACAAGAGCAAAGAACTCCTTCCTAAGATCTCCATTTAAAAAGGGCTCCCAGTGTGGCCATGTCTTCGTTTCCCATCAGTTGAATTCCTTTCATAGTATACTCTTCCAGGTACCTCCTCTGTCACTTCCTGTTTTTCAGCTTCCTTCTGTGTCTTGTGCCATTAAATAGCAAGTTCCTTGGGAATAGAGACCCTCTTTTATATATTTGTATGCTTACTTCTGAACAAATAATGATAATAGTAATGGTAATGATAATAATGGGACTTTAAGATTTTCAGAGTATTTTATGTGTGTCCCCCTCATTTGATCTTTGAAATATCCCTATGGGATTATTATATGCATTATATGCTATTATGATATGCATTTTACAGATGAGGAAATTGAAGTTTAGAAAAATTAAAAGACTTGGCCAGGGTCACATATTTGGCAAGTGCTTGGGTTAAATTTAAAAGTCAAACCTTTCTGATTTGAAGTCCTACACTCTATCTTCAGTGCCACCTAGTTATCACAAACAAACAAAAAAACAATCTTTGCATCAAATAGCCCAGCTAGAGTTGAGATCCAAGATATGGGGATGGAGTACAAATGTATGACTAAGATCTGTGACTCAATAAATGATTAAAAGATATTAGCAATGAGACCAACTAAAAAAGTAGTTACAAATAACCTAAGAGGTGATGGAGGTCTGAACTAGAAAGGGGGCAGATGGAAGAGATGTTGTGGAGAGAGAAACAAGAAGATCTAACAGTCTTTGAAGAAAGTTGTGTGGGAGTGGGGTAGGGGAGGGAAGAAAGGAGACAATAGGTAAGGTGGTTTTTGCCACTAATTGCAATTGATATGTTGATTTATTTTGCTAACTTTTTTATCTAAATCTCTTTTTTTCCTATTCAAGATATATTTGCAAGTTGAAGACAAAATATTTTGTTAATTCACCCTAGGGCAGAATTAGATTAATCTTCCTAGTAATTCAAGAGGATCAAGTAATAAGACATTTGATAAGCCTTTTAATTTTTCCTTTTGATTTTCAGCTAAGTCATGCCTAAAGGAAATCTGACCAAATCTTGGTATTGTTGAAAGAAAAAAAATATAAATTTACCACCTTATTTTTGCAATATAAATAATGAACACTTTTTCTACTTTGAAAGCAAGATGATGCTAGTTCTACCTCCTTGAAGAAATGAAGAAAATGACACCCTTTAGCTTGCTACTTATACTTTCAGTAACTGAAAGAGAATGATTAGATTCCACTTGCCCATCCTATATTCCTATTTCTCATCTCTGCTTCCTGATCTTGCCTGCCATCATTAATGAAAGCATATCTTTAGTTAGCAGAATAGTCTGGGACTTTTATTTTGTTATTAATTTCCCCGAAAGGGCAAAATATTTCACATTTTCTCTGCATCTGGACATCTCATTTATTGTGAGTCCTCAATAATACTAAATTGTAATACTGATTAAAAGATAATTTATTTTAATGAAAAGATTATCAAAATGTCATGACAGAATTTGGCACCCAGAGTTTTATTTGTTCAAAAATATTTTTTATATTGCTCTGGGGGAGAAAACTTTAAATATTATTAGTAGGAACAGAATATTTTCTCTTTTAATATGTTATATATTTATCTGGAGGATTTTTTTTCCAGGATAGTCATTATATTGTATTTTAAACTGAAATTAATATATTATTGTGAAGGGAAGGGGCCAATAATGATACTGTAAACAAAGAATTATGTGTTACATGGGCAGTTAGGTGGCACAATGGATAGAGATTAAGCTTGGAGTTAGAAATATCTGTCTAAAAATCTAGTCTTGAATATTTAATTACCTGTGTGACCCTGGGCAAAACTTTTAACCCCTGTGCTTCAGTTTCCTCACCTGTAAAATGAGCTGGAAAAAGTAATGGCAAACCATTCCAGTATCTTTGCCAAGAAAAGCCCAAAAGGAGTCACAGAGTTGGATACAACTGAAATGACTGAACAACAACAACATGTGTTATATGTGAAGAAACCAAAATACTTTGTAATTAGCAATCCAGTTTTATTTAAGAAGACATTGAATCATATTCCTTGCCTTCAAAACCTTAGTTTTGAGATGGATTGCTTACCTCAAAATGAATTTTGGTGGTAACACTCAAATAGGTTTCTGAAAAAGGACTGTGTATATATACATATATATATATATATATATATATATATATATATATATATATATATATGTGTGTGTGTGTGTGTGTGTGTGTGTGTGTGTGCGTGTGTGTGTGTGTGCTCTACTTTATAATCTCTAGGAAACTTTTATATGAAAGTGTAGAGATTTGAGTGAATGAGAAATTATCAAGCTAAATTGAGGGGAGTATTACATTTCAGGGACAGTATCACTGTCTTACAATTGAAGGTGAAAGTACATGTTGGGAACAGGAGCATACAAGTTTTTTTTCAGGAATTGAATAGAAACCACAAATGTTATTACTATGATTACCCATTTGTAGTTTAAATTTTTTTCCTTGCTGTTTTTCTTATAAATATTACTTTTTTTAAAATTTCTCACCATGGTGTATGGGGGAGGCATAGTATGATAGATTCAAATACACCTAATGTGTTATAGAATCATAGTTATTTTTCTGCCTGGGACAAATAAAAGCATGAGTTGCCTTCTCAGGAGAAGAGAGCAGAATAGGATAGAGAAAAAAAAAACTTGCTCCAGTTTATTTTCATTTAGCTTCTCATTTTAATTAATTTTAATTATTAGCTTGCTGCCAAGCTGTGTTATTTCTATACATCTGGAGAACTTCAGGTACTGTGGTACACCTAATAAATCCAACACCTTGGGACAAAGCTTGAGTACTTCCACCTTACATATACCTCTGCTATTTCATAAACCCCAAACCTCTCTGCCAGATTGTGCTACAAATCCTTCCATGCATGGAAGGCATGTGGTATAATGACCTTACTAAAACACTCCCATCTTGGGAAGTAAATAGTTCTAGCACTGATAAGAATAATCACAAAAAAAGAACTGAGGTTTGAACATAACAGCTTTTTGTCAGTAAACTCACAAACCCCCGTGGAATTTTGGTGGCTGCTGAAACAATTTCATCTACTTATAAGAGCTGACAAAACTACAAAAGAAGTAGAACCAAGAATAATTCTGTAATATAGAGGGTTCCCCCCACCCAATTTCTTCCCATTAGTTTAGAAATTCACCTCAAAAACAGAAAAATGGCATTCTCCTTTTATACCTCAACTAAAATTAAAGAAAAGATGCAGGAAAAAAGCCATTAAATGTGGACTTTCTTGCAAACGAAAGGAAAAGTTATTTCTCCAAGCTTCTTATTGAAATACAAAATAGGAATCTTTTATACTTGAAAAAAATCAGATTATGTCTATACTATCTCTGTATAGAATAAAAATAGATCTTCAGATAATATAAGCAACTCATTATTTTTTTTTCTAGAATAGCTAGAAAACTGAATTATCTTCCTGGGAGTTAGCTCCCTTATCAGTTCTGATTTTTACTAACAGGTTTTCTTCAAAGTTCAATTCATCCAAATGGCCCCTTACAGGAGCTATTTCTGAGCCCTCTAGTTGTTACTGTTCTCTTCTCCAACAGATCCTCTCATTGGAAGATTAGACAATCCTGGATTGAAAACTGAAAGGAATCTTAGAATCTAGGACTAAACTCTCTCATTCTATAGAAGAAGAAATTGAGGGCCTCATTCAGGAAAGCCAATGGTTAAATTTTCATTGTTAAACATTAACATTTCGGGAATTGACAAACTCTAATCAGGACTTTGTTAATCACTTTAGTGATTGTCTAGATTTAAGGCAGTGATATAAAAAGTGAAGATTAAACTTTAAAAGTGTGATTTCTGACTAAATACATGTTTGTGTTGTATATATGTATGCACATACACACATGTATCTATACACACTATATATCCATATCTACCTATATACTACTGTGTATTATATATTTCTATAACACATATATGTATGTATGTGGAAGAACCAAATGCTAAATATTTACTAGCATGTATCAGGTCCGAAGACATATCTAATAAGCACCTGAGGCAGGATTTGAAACCAGGAACCAGATTTTCATAATATCAAGTTGATTGCCTCATCTTAACCATTAGCTTGCTTATCATTTGCGTAATTTCTTTCTTCATTACTCCCCAGTAGAGTTTAAGCTTTTGAAGGCAGGTGTTGTTTTTTGTTCTCTTTGCTTAGCTAACATAATTCCTTTATGTACTTAGTATTTAATATATTCTTATATACAAATACTCAGATTGAGGGGCAGCTAGGTGATACAGTGGATAGAGAATCAATCCTGGAGTCAGGAGGAACAGAGTTCAAATCTGACCTCAGATACTTAATAATTATCTAGTTATATGACCTTAGGCAAGTCACCTAACCCCATTGCTTTGCCAAAAAAACAGCAACAACAAAAAACAAATACTCAGATTGATGAACTCATTGTTTTCAGAAAAATAAAGCTCACAAACTCTATCTCTCTATCTCTAGAGATAGATATAGATATCAACCTGTCTGCTCACCCTTTGCAACTCTCATTAATATTCTCCCAAAAGTTCTTACTGATTCTAACTTATCAGAATCCAGAATAATTGTATGTTCTTCACTTTTGTCGGATGATGTACAATTGTTCCAATCAAAAAATTAATTTGAATATCTGAATAAATATATGAATAAATAAATAAATACTTACCAAAAATACACACATGAACATGGGCAGAAAAAGCAGGACTCCCTCCTCCCCAACCCCCTTTATTGTCTTCTTCATGTTTTGATAGAGGAGTTCACAACTGGTGTTAAATTGTACTCCAAACCTTGGTGTTGCAGATCAAGGTAAGCCTTAGCCTAGGGCCAGGTCTACTCACAAGTCTCTTTTGTCTAAAAATAACCTAGTTCCCAGCTGTTGTGAACAGAAAGAAGAGAATGCTTAGGAAAATGGGGAAATGGAGCTGGAGGGCACAGAATGGTAAACAGGTGTTTAACAGCAGCCAGCTTTCTAGTCTCCTGAAATCATCAATATCACCCTCTAAAGGAGCAGTTTATGATGATGAAGTCTTGAATATTAAAGATAAGTGAAACTCTGCCATTTGGAAGAAAGTTGTTCTTGGGAAATAATGCTGGTAGTACCATTTAAGGTTTATAGGCTTCAGTGGTTGAGAAGTAGAGGTAGATTCAATTTAATTCAGTTCAACAGGTATAACCTTGCTAGGCATTGTTGGAAGAAAAATAAAAGTATATGACATAATTTGTACCCTTGAGGGGAAGCAGAATAAGCAAAGATGCATAGACAGATCATGGTGGATAGACTCTTAATGTTAATTTTCTATTCACACTTGTTCACATAGATGGTAGGAAGTCATAGTTCTTGAAAACAGTATCATGGAAAACAATAGTTTTAAAGTATTGGAAGATTGTGTCTTTGAAAAGAGCTACTTGCTTACCATATTTCAATGATCATATAAAGTTAATTACTGAAACAATATGTCAGGCCTACAGAACCTAGCTGAAAAATGAAATAAAGTATTGGCAATTATCTAATTTTCCTACCTATACTGCCTAAATTCATCAAAATAGAAGTTAATATTAATTCCCATTTTGTATTATAAAGCCAGCAGTATAATCCTAAATCATTGTGTCATCATTTAATATCTGTTAGTTTTTCTAGGGAAGTCAAAATCTGATTAATAAAAAAATTACTGAAAATAATGGTTACAAATCTAATTGATATTTTTAAGCATATCTCATATTTAGTTGAACAAAATGATTATTAATGGGCTTATTGTGACATCTCGGTTGTCTCAGATATTATAAAGATCAATACAAATTGACTCTTAGAATGTTACTTTTCAGAGTAAGGCAACTGGGAATTGTTTGCTTTTTCTTGGAATAAGAGTTTTGGTCTCTTTGTTTTTTTAAAGTATCATAGACTAAGAATTTGGAAAGAACCTTAAAACATATTTAATCAATCCTTCATTTAATCAATCCCCTCTGACCCAGAAAGCAAAAGATAATTATCCAAGGTCAAACAATCAGTTATGGGTAAATTCAACCATATGCATTTTAAGCATTTTTTTCAGTATTAACAATAAAAATCTCTTCTCATACTTTCTGATTTTGCTAGTTTAATAGGTAGACTTCCTTAAAACAAATTGGTTTTTGTAGGCAACTTTAGGGAGAGTTAGAGTTAAGGGAAAGAAGGGAAAAGGAGAGAAAAAGAAAAGGGACTTTGATGTCAGATCTAGGACACAAAGTAACTGAATCATGAAGTGGCATTTTTAAACCTTGCTATTATATTTCTTTGTCAGCAGTCAGTCTAATAGCTAAGGTGTTCAAATATCAATGACTGTTGATAGCTTGATTTTGAAATATTTTATATTGTTATTGCAGTAGACAAGTTCTCCCTTTTTTGATTGTCAAACTTGTAGTTAACTGTCTAAGCTTCATTCACAACAGCAGATGCTTTCCCCCCTTGTGAGTTGCTGTGCTGCATTAAAAAGACTGTCTGGAGTGTTTAATTTCTTTATATCAAAGGCTTCTCACCTCTGCTGGGGGCTGAGAGAATGATTGAAAGTAAAAGGAAATAGACTACCTTGAGAGCAAAAAGGACCAATATGTGGCCAGTGGGAATTACCGATGAAGCTTTGTAAAAGTGGAATTATTTTTATGTTTTCAGTGAAAGACTTAGAGCATAGCTTAATTGATTTTGGAGACAAAAATCTACTAATTTGATTGGATACCTAGGGGAAAAATATTTGGCACTCAAAAACATTAAACAGCACGTGTTTTATTTTCTCTCCTCTAAGCAAATAGATTTTCTTCCCAACTGTATTTCCCAGCATTTATTCCTTTTGCATCCCTATATTGCTCTTTTACATTTGGTTCAGTTCATTTTTTGTTAACCTCAATTAAGTTGGCTTGCCAATTTCTTTGAAGTAATGTTATCAACACTGTGTGTGATTTTATATACATCTCAAAGATGGTCCTGTACATGGCAATTCAAAGATTTCTACACTGAAATTTTAACTTTTCCTCATAACTCAGTCTCTAATCCTGGGATTAACCTGGCTCCAGTTCTATGGATCTTCTCTTTAAAGTGTTGCAGTGTCTTTATGTAGGCTAGTGAAAAGAGCTAAACACAGGACTCCAATTAGGGTCTGACCCTTATAATACACAAGGCTGCATTCATTCACTTTATCTCCCCCACACACATGGAGGTTACATACACATTCACTGTCCATGCTGAATAGCTCTGCTGCTGAGGGCATGACTAGAGTATTATGGTTCTGATCCATAAAAAATGCACTTCTTTAGTAGTTTCCCTATAGAAACTGCACATTTTGTGCCCTGGACAAACCACAGTTTTTCCCAAACCATTTTTTTTCTTTTCCTACATTGGAATCTATGGATACTTTGAGATAGTAATGTTTAACCATGGTTTAAGATTTTATCAACTCTTCATTTATCAGAGAAATGGGAAAAAAGACCAAATACACCAAAATTTTGCTTAATTAAACCAGTCATACCTGGAAAAAAGAAATTAATTATTTTGATGAAACAGATATTGATGAGGAAATATTAGTTTTCTTTGAATTTCACATATAGTTGAAAGTCCTCAGAAATATTGTTGTGCTACAAAAACATACCAGAAAATTTGTTATAGTTTACTGTTTTATATGAGAGACACAGTACTTTAAAGAACTTTAAAATATTCTGGTATGTTGTCTGCAAAATGTCATTCTTGAATATGAAGAAATCAGAGGAAAACAGAAACTTTTATGATTGTGCCATGGACCACTGTTCAACTATGCTTCCCTTAACAGTAGGTAAATAGTACAGTGAATATAGAATGTTGGCCTATAGTCAGGAAGACCTGAGTTCAAATGTGATCTTGGATAATACCTGGGTGATCAAGATCAAATTATTTAAATTTCTTTCTGCCTTAGTTTCCTCAGTGGATAAAGGGGATCATAAGAGCATCTACCTCTCAGGGTTGTTATTGGGGGGGAAAATCTGTAAAGCTCTTAGTACAGTGCTAAATGATTCTTTCCTTGCTTCCTTTCTTTGTGCCAACTGATGATGAAAATGACTGTCCTCACACAAACAAGGAATCATGAAGGAATATCTTCTTAGCTCAACACATCCAGGTCAAGAATACCTTCTGATGGACTGGACTGGTACTGGTTCACTTGCATGCCAAGACGTTCTGTTGCTGCTCTTTTTCTCCACAGAGATAAAGTTGTCTTTCCATTTCAAAAAAGACCTTGCCAACCATTTTAGTGGTGGCATTACTTGCACATTATGTTTATTATAGTGATGGGTATATTGTGCTAAGATCTCATTCTCTCTTGCCTTTTCCAGAACCATTTCATCCATGACCTGTTTTGATAGGAAACAGGAATTCTGTGGTGATACATGTGACCTATGTGGAATTGTTATTGTTCATCTTTCATTCCTGAAGAGAATCAATCATATCATGAGGGTCATGTTTTTACTTGTGTGTAAATTGGATTTAAGTTAGGCAGAGCAGAGCTGTGGAGAGTCCTCAATCTCATCTTCCAACTCTCTCCTCCAAAGTCAATCTGGCATGGTTGAATAAAGGAGGAGTAATACTTCATTGCACATTCTTTATAATACATTCATAGGAATCCTAGGGACGTCATCACCAGTGTTAAACTTTCCCTTGTGCATGAAAAACAAGGAAACTTTTTTTGTTTTAACAACCCAAGTGGGAGGGGCTATGGTCCAGTGGCATCCCTTAATTTCCACAACTTAGCTAATAATTCTTTCTGTTCCTCAGTCTAAAAATTTCTACTTTGAAATTCTATATTATACAAAATACTCAACCCCAGTTTTTTGTACAAACCTTGTTAGGGCCTGCCACAGAAAGAAACTGTATTGTTTGCATATTTTAAAATGTAAATCCTCTTCTTGATCTATCTGTAACATTTAGCACTGTTGGCTAAATACTTTCTCCTTCCTTTGTTTCAGAGATATCATTTTCAAGTTTCTTCTTTCTGTTCTACAATAGAATTTAATCTTCTTTATTTTTTCTTAGTTTGGGTTTCCTTTAAGTGGTTGTATTTGCTATTTTTATTTCTTTTTTTATGTTCTAGGAAATTATGAATACTTAAATATATATTTAAATTATTTTTGTCCATTTCCCATTGAATTTATAACTCTTTTGCAGAAACAAGAGGTAGAAGTAAGAAAAAAGCATCATGTAATAGACAATAAGCCAGTTTTGTATCTGAATGACCTGATATCAAGTCTTTATTATGATTCATACTGATTTCATAAACCCAAGAAAATCAATTAATTTCTCAACGATTCAGGCAATTTTCTTAGACGATAAATTTAGAGACTAGATGTTGATTTGCATTGACAGAGGATTTTCAGCTTGGAGTTCCATATAATAGTAAAAATCACAGATCCAGTTAAAATAATAATTCTTATGAAAAATTGTTTAAAATGAAACTCTAAGTTTAATGTAAACAATAAGGGAAAGTGTTGCAGGTAAATAGAGGACTGGATTTTGAATCCAGAATATCTCTCATGTCTACTTCCATAAGGTCTCTCAAAATCATCGTCTTATCTCATCTATTGTTAGAGTCACCATCCTTACTGGTTTAGACTATAACAATAATTTATTTCTTTGATGAGATTTAAAATTATATATTTAATTTTTTCTCTTCTATTAATTATTTCTTTTGTGTGGGCCATCCATTCTGCTTTTACAATTCTTATTTTTCTCTTAAAATATTTGGGAGCATTTTGCTTCGGTTCTAATGCTCTCAGACTCTACAGAATCTTCATCTTTACCTGGGGTTGATTTATTTTCTTATTTTCTTTCTTTTGCAATATGTATAGTCATATATTTATGGGCTCCTCAATCGAACTTGGAGACAATATTCTCTTCTGTTTTTAATGTGTTCATGTTATATATATATATATATATATATATACATATATATATATATATGTATATATATATATATATATATATAATATATATCATATCTTTGATTGAATTCTCTTCCTTTTGAGATTTTGAGATCTTTGGTAATTTTAGTCTTTCCTTCCCTTTATTTTCCTTTATTCTTCACTTTCTTACTCCTTCCTGTTTAATAATTATTTGCTTTGGAATTCTCAAATTCTCATTCAATTTCTGTCAACATTAGTAAATTTATTTTTTGTCTTCCTAAGTATTCCTCAGAGTGATTTCTGGGTAGCCAAAACTGATCCCAACTCTGTGCTGGACTGTATCTATCAACCTTAGTGGAGTGAAACTTAGCCACGTGCACACAATGTCCTATTCCCTTTGTATGCCAGTTAGTTGAGCTTTTTTGCAGTAGAAAGCTGTCATACAATCTCAGCAAACTGCTATCATTTGGATTTCCAAGGTCCTAGAATGAGAAGAGAGGGTGTTACAAACTTTCAGGCAGTTATGTGCAGTCTTATTGTTGGAGCACGGTAGATAGTGGATGAAGAAATATTGAATGAGTGGTTAGGGACTATTGAGTTTCTCAGTTGTGCTGAGTTCTTGATGTTCGATACCGTGACAACCACACAAATTATTTTATTGTATGTACATAATTCCCAATTTGGAGATGTTTGAGAGGTTGTGAGGATTAGAGAAAATTTTTACTCTTTGTATCTTGTTGGTCATGCCTACGGTAACCTCATTATGAGTCTTCTTTTCTCCATTCCATAAAGACATCAGAATAATTTCCACATAAATCTGAATATGCTCCTCTTCTATTTAAAAGTCATTACTCTTAATTGCCTCTTAAGTATAATTAAGACTTTCTTCTGACAACAAAGTACCTTTACAATAATGCATAATCCCATTGTTTCAATTAGACTTTATACTCTTTTTACTTTATAGCCAAATTTGGTCTAATCTCTGCCCCCTAAACATTTACTTCCCTTTCCTTCATCTATATTTTGCTTATATGTGTTTAATTTCTAGATTGTTCTGTTTTCCATCTTTCCATTGAGTCTTGTCCCTTAAAATCATTTCAAATGTCAATTTAGTTAAGCCTTCTCTGTCTTAAATTGCTAATGACTACCCACTTTGAATCTCAAATAATTCCTGATTTTATAATGCATTTGTCATGGTACACTACTTATGGTAACTACACGTATTATTTTGTTGGATTGTAAATTCCAAGAGGGAAATGGTGATTTTTTAATTTCATACTTCCCTAACATTTATCACATTGATCACTATATAATAAATATTTAATTTTGGAACATTTTAAATGAAATATTATTGGATAATAGATTTTAAGATAAATTTTGGTTGATCTGAAATTTTATATTAATCTAATTTGTGTATGAATTACCTACATTGTAAAAAACATGCAAAAATATTTTTAATTTTGGTTTTAGTTTTTATAATGTCTCTAGAAATATTGTTTCAAAGTTTAAATGCCTTAAATTATACAGGTAGGACAATTTTGGAATGATATTCAATTTAAATATCCTTTCCTTTAATGTAAAACTATTTTTCAGATCTTCTCCCAGTGTCCGAATGGATCAAGTGCCAATTATACCCACCAGTCCCATAGTATCCTTTAACATTTTTATAGTGCATTATTGTATTTTTGTTCATTTATTTTTCTTAGGCTGAACAAACCTAGATTTTCAGTATCCTTTATAGGTCTTGGCTTCAAGCCCTCTGATAATTCTCATTTCTCTCCTGTACACTTCATTTTGGGTCTTCTTTGTCCTTTTTGTCCTTCAGAAATTTTTAATTCATATTTTTAAATGCATCACCATCACTAGAATTAAACTGGTTTCTTAGTAAATGCCTATTTTATATCAATTTCCAGATGCCTTCTTTTTCAAATTTCATTTGTATTCACAATATATGTCAGCCAAGTCTTGAATTTGTCATTAATATAAGGATTAAGTGCTGATTTGGCATGCTTATCATGTTGGCTACTTCTCTGCAAGGGTTACCAGATGGACTCTAGAATGAAATTTTTTTTCAATGGCTTCTCTTAAAAGTAAATAAGCAAATAATGTAAAGATATTTGCCCCCCCCCAGATTATAACAATTATTCCTTTGTCATTGCTATCATTACCGTCCTGACTTTTAAAACAACACATTTCAATCACTGTTTACAAATTCAAATCTAGTAATACAATACTTTATCAGTGGAGCTCATATTACAAGGATGCCAAATCTCAGCTCTATTTCTCAAAACAATCTTTTTTTTTAATTAAAAAGTAAACCCTCTTCTGAATTCTCAGTATACTTTGCAGAAGAAGAGAAAAAACTGTTTTAGAAGGGGACACTATAATTTCTTTCCTCATGGAAGCTTTCCATCGGTTAAAAGGTACATCTTTACTTCCTGTGCCTCTGAGCTATGGCATGTAAAAGTCAATCCTAGTAAGATATAATTAGAAGTATTGGATAATTCTAATGATGTCTTACAACTGATGAAATCAACTTCAAGCCTGTCTCGCACCTGATTACCATGGAAACCATTGCTGGCCAACAGAGTAATTCTGATCAAAAGGAATTATTATTAATCCACCTAGTATATAGTGGATAGGGATTTACACAGCTTTTGTTAAAGTTTCTTGTGGAGTCTGAAAGGTGCAGGAAGGGTAAATATTAATTCTTAATATGCTGGAGAGCAAGAACAGCTTAGTCTCTGTGGGACACAACTGGCTCTCAGAAAATCTGATATTACCAGATTACAGAATCAGTCTTGCGCCTCATCAGGATTGGAGATAAACGGGTGATTCTGTGGAGGGAAATTTTTTTAAACCTGATATAATAGTTAGTTATCTCTTCCAAAGACATAAAAAATAAGTAAAATTCAAAAACAGAAAGGAGGGTCAAGAAACTTGAACTTTTTTTTCAATAAGTAAGACAATTTTCAAGAAAACAGATACTTGCAATGGACTGTGGGAATTTCAGAAGATATGTGAGATACATTCTCATGTATACTGGACCTGCAATAGACAATACCCAGGCTCAACTTTTGTTTCTGACATTTTCTAGTTGATTGATGGTGAATAAATTATTTAATTTTTCTGAGTCTCAGTTTTCTTTTCTGTATAACAGGAATAGCTCTAGCCATAGCTATCATATATACTTATTGTGAAACACAAATGAGAACTATGTGTAGATTGTTTTGTAAATGCTAAAGCAACACATAAGTTTTTTCATGATTATCATGTGACAATAATAAGAGGGAAGGATAGAAGAATGTACACACACACACATATATGACAACAAATAGGAACAGAAAGTTATTAAAGGCTACTTTGTATATAAATTATGTTACTTTGACTATGGTGACATTTAAAAACATGTGTCATGTGTCAGCTTAATCTTTCAAAAGTTATACAATGGAATAAAAAGCAAATTCTGACCTAAAAAGCATCATTATTATATTTGATATTAGCATTGGTGCCTTCCCCACTTTGGTCATGTATTACAGAGAAAACATCAGATGATTATTCAGCATTCTTAGTTTTACTAACATTTTGCAATCCTTAATTCTGCATATTTAAAAACTCTTCTTTCACCTTACTAGGTCAAGTGGTATTAATGAGAATGTGGAACCTCAAGACTAACAGTTAACATAGGAACTAATTCACTCGGGCTAATGGAAGTTTAAAACATTATGTGATGGCACATTGTTGGAAAGATTGTATCAGTATTGCTATCCTGCACCCTCTGTGACCAATTAAAGACCATTATTAATGCCAAGTAAAGGAAATGTTTCACCCTGTTGGCCACGGGGTGAATGAAAGTTTGCACTTAAGTGATCACAGAGGACCTGGCATCATTTTGAATTTGTTTACTTGTATTAAGAGTAGGATTAAAAAGAGCTAAACTGTAATGACTTTCTTTTTTATAAAAAACATTTTTTCTTGGACATTCTGTAAATATTACTTCAATATATTATCTTTTTTTGATTTGTGTAGTCAGTGCCATGCTTGGCTTCGATTTTGGCATGTTGAAGGAGCCAGAACAGTAGCTTGGCATCTCCTCTGGGTATTTTGGCTTGTCTGGTGAAATGCCTCTGCGCTGTTGCTGCAGCTGTGTAAACTTAGCAAAGGAAATGCCATTTGTATATGCCCTGAATGAGGGTAGCAGCATTTAACATGTTAGTGCTAACTGCATAAGCTTAATCATTAGTGTAAAGTATGCTTTACTATTTTTATTACTTCTTTTGTGTATACTTAAGCATTCTGGAGAGAGCCCATAGTTAAATCTGCTTTTTGGGGAAGGAAACAAATGCCATAGCTTAATATGACACTAAAAGTACTTTGTAGTAGTTAATTAATGCTTTTCCTGTTGCTTACATCCTCTGAAATCCTATAGAAAAACTGATTTAAAAAAAAGTAAAAGAAAAATAAGACAAAGTTTGATTAACTCTTTCAGGAAAGTAAAATTTGATGTGACACTTAAAGTATTTTGTAATTATTAATACTTCATGTATTGTAGACAGCATCTTCTGAAAACCTATGGAAAAATTAGTTTGAAAAAACTAAGTTATGAGAAAAATAAAAATAAGACAGTTTGATTAACTCTTTAAGGAAAGTGAAGTAGATCAGCAGTGCACTGTAATAAATTATTTGCAAATGTTAAGATACTTTTCAAGCATGAGCAATTTACTCCATTCTGTGGTTCAGATTCAGCACTGCAAATGCCCCTCTTCTGTTCTGGTCTGTATGAAAAGGAATTTTAATCTTTGCCCTAATGGAGTTTTTATTGAACCAATTCACCATTCTATGAGTTAGAGGGCTTGGACTCATGTAAATCAACGAGGGGAAATCTCTGAGGGCTTATACAAGGGATAGGATATGCATCTTTCTATAGCAGGAGTACATTAGGTCTTGCATGGTTCTTTTATTCTCCTTCTATACATGGAATGCATTTCAAATCTTTGGACACTCTCCAGGGAACATTATAATGATCTCTAAGCTATTTCTCCCTTAGCCTCTAAGAGATGTTCCCAGAGGTGTTCAAACCAGTTGCTAAATATCTAGGCAGCTAACTCTGTTTCAGAGATTCTATATGTACAAATGGCAGAATATCTGGGACTAAGAGAAAGGAGATTTTATCCTCTATCAGTGGCTAGGCAATAATGTGCATACTGGAAATTACAATGTTTATGGAGATGAAGTCAGAGAGTTTAAATAATGACTTGTTTTAGTCATACCATTTCGATTAATAAAATCTGTGGGTGCTGAGATTTTAGAAAAGGCCATCTCTGAAAAGGAACTGACCTGAAAAATGTACTCTGGATGTTCACTCTTCTAATAATGGAAGAAGAAAGAGAACAATAACAGAAAAGTTTTGCTTATTTCAGTTGATAAATGATTTGGGGGAAAAACACAAAAAAGTTTTAGGTTATCTAGCATTTATTGCTTTGTGCCTACTATGCCATAATTTCCCCTTTATTGACCAATTATTAGTCTGTTCTTTCTCTTAACTTCTTTAAGGGAAAAAAATGGATATAATAAAAAATTAAAAGTTCCCAAACTGACAACTTGGTCATTGTTTCCAAACCCAAAGATTATTTTATTGTAAAGATACCAAAATAGAGACATTAGACTTATCCTTCCACTTGGAATATTAATTAATGATAATAGTGTATTTATTTTGAAATAAAATTTAAACTATTATTCAAGACAAATATAGTTAAATGTCAGATTGGAATTATATATTTAATGAACATTCAATAATACCATTAACAAAATTTTCACAACACAAATACAAATGTGTTTATATACATATTTATAAACACACACATACATATATATATATACATATATATATATATATATACATACACACACATACATACATATATACACATATCCCCCAGTGGACTCTAAATAATTGATTATTTGAAACACATGAAATTTATCTTTAGGCTTCCTGGTTCAGTTCTAATAATATTGGAGAATTTCAAATGCAGTTTTTATTCAGAAAGTTTCATATCCTCCACATCAAATGACGTAATTTTGCAAATAATATTATTTATGTCCTAGTATAGGATTAATCAAAGAATGTTTTAATATTTTGGAGCATTAAATAAAAACTTTGGCAGAATGGAAATAATAAATCCAGTTCATTGAGAGAAACAAATTTTGGAGTATATATACTGCAGAGATAGTTTTTTAATTGAATTCATAGAAATTTAATTCAATAAAGACAGCATGAAAGTCTCTTTCAAAATTAATTATGTTCTATGCTTAGTCTAGTGGCTTTTAAAAATACATCAGGTAAAAGGTATACATTTTAGAATGAATGATTTTGAAACCACCATGAACAAAATCTGTATGTTAATAGAGATGGAGGACTCAGAGGGCAAGGAGAAAAAAAATAGATCATGGAAAACATAATAAATAAGATTATAGACCCCTTTGCCAAAAAAAAGTGGAACTAGAAATGGTTCTACCTATAAGGCCTCAGAAGGAACTTTCACCATCTTTATCAAACCCATCTTAGAGGATTACTTAATTTACTTTTTTTGTTAGATAAATGCTACATTGGTCCATATATTATATTATCCTACTCTTAAAATTGCTGGATAATATGAATTGAATAGTTTGTTAGCAGACAGAAAAAAAATTTAGAATGATAATCTGATGGCAGAAAACTATTATCATTTAGACAACAATTATTCTTCTCAGTGCTGCTGAACACTATATTATCTACTAGAAAAGATAAAAACTTCACAGGAGATGTTGATTCTTCTTATGAAACTTGTAGGCAGTATGCAAATAACAACAAAATGATAGTTGTCTCTGTTACTGTCATCTGTTTCCACTTTACAACATTGGCCTGTCACCCAATCACTCAGTGGACAGTGTCTCTTCTGACTGCTGTCTTCTTATAAAGTCTTCTCCTCTTTAGAAAAATATATTTAGGCTTTGTGAGAATTAACTATTCTGGGTAGCCTATCAGGCCTCTTGTCTATTTACTAAATTTCTGTTCTTTCATTTTCATTCAAATATCAAACTCTCTTTGGAGTCAGAGGGCTTCAGCAAGCAGCCATGGGGATCTCCTCATTTACCCCAAATTAGCTGATAGTCTTTATCTCTCTTACTTCTTTCTGGGTTAGTAAAATTTGGATTGGTTCAGCTTTTTACTTTGACAGAGCCCAGAAAGTATGTCCTTATGCTGCTTGGTTAGCATCTCTTTCTGGGCTGTGTGTGTGTGTGTGTGTGTGTGTGTGTGTGTGTGTGTGTGTGTGTGTGTTTGTGTGTGTGTGTGTGTGTGTGTATGCTGAAGAAACTATCCCCATGCCTTTCTATTGTCTTTTCCCTCTACAAATTATCTCTCCTCAGTTATTGGCAATAGACCATGGAAATTCTTCTGAGAATTTTCTGAAGAACTAGATTCACCAATTGAGAAGGGGGAATAGCTGTTGACCACTATCCACCTAATATATATGAAATAATATTTTTACAACAAAGTCATGCCATTGTTACTCAGGTGGTGGCAGTGGGGAAGGATCCAATTTGATAAATATTATAGGGGGCAATCTACAGGATTTGGTTACTTTTTGGACCAGAGAGGTGAGAAGGAAAGGTCAAAGATTACACCAGAGTTTTTGACATAAGAAACTGGTGAATCATAATGTCACTAAGAGAGATGATAGATTGAAAGAATTTTGAGAGAAAGAGAATCATTTCATCTTTTAGTTGTGTTACTTTAAAATGGCTTGAGAATTTCCCTTTGAACTGTCCCATAGAGTTATAGTTTTAGTTTCAGGTCTGGAGTTCAGGAGAGAGGTTAGGTGTGAAGAAAGTCATAATAACTGTTACCATAGGAATGAATGTGATTATTGAGGGGAAATGTAAGAAGTGAGATGACCAACAGCAGAACATTGGGGGCCTTAAGGGACCAAAAGTATGAGAAGCCAGTAAAAGAGACAAGACAAAAAAACTGAATGATAGGAGCAATATTAGAGACTTTTTCCCCCTCTGAATCTAAAAGAGGTTAATATATAAAAGGAGATAATAGTGAGAAATGCTAAATACTACAGGGAAGTCAAGGACATTGAGGAATGAAAATAAAATTTTTGGATTTGATAGTTACTCGAGGATGATTTCAATTTTTTTTTATCTTTGTATCCCCAGTTTTTGGACCATCAATAAATGTTTGTTGATTAAATGATTTAACCTTTGCAGAAAAGTTTTAATAGATTGATAGACCAGAAACTAGCCATTGCAAAGGGTTGAGGAGAAAGGAGATAGTGACAGCAAAATCCTGCCTCTTTTTACTACCATAGAGGAACAACTAGGTGGTGCAGAGGATCAGGATGACTTGAGTTCAGATTTGACCTCAGACAGTTGATTCTTAATAGATGTGTGACCCTGGGCAAATCACTTGATTCTAATTACCTTACATCCTAGATCTCCAGTTGTCCTGATTCATATCTGGCCACTGGACCTAGATGACTCTGGAGGAGTAAGTGAGGTTGGTGACTTTGTACAGCACCCCTTTTACTCAAATCCAGTTCATATACATGTCATGGTATCCCTGATGTCATAGTCTTCTTCAAGAGTGAAGGATAAACAAAAACTTCCATAAGACACCACTGAATATGATGTCATGTGCTGGGGCCACCACTGGAACACTTTTCTGATGCTCACCTGCTTGGATATGTTCCTTTTTTTTGGTGGGGTTTGCAAGGCAATAGGGTTAAGTGACTTGCCCAAGATCATACAGTTAAGCAAGTATTAAGTGTTTGAGGCTGGATTTGAATTCAGGTCCTCCTGACTCCAGGGCTGGTACTCTATCCATTCCACCACCTAGTTGCCCCCTTGGACATATTCTTACCTTGCGAACATTCACAAATTCTTTGTCTTTTCACATTCTCTGGTTTAAGACCATTTCCAAAGTAATTTGACCAAGACCCAGTCAAGATAGTGGCAGATATGGCAGTTCCTCCCAACTATTTAAGAATTTTATGTTGATTGAGGAGGGCATATATTGGTAATTGCCCAGATTAGAACATTTAGAAAGCAATTTATATAAAACACAGATCACAACATTTTTTATCAGACAATTATATAATACCATTAGTATCCCCTTTGTCTTAATGAATTTAATTTTAACTAATATGACATGGAAGGTACTCTACTGTTTATAATCTTAGTTTTAATGTATAGTGAAAATGAAATGAACTAATCTTAAGAAAATTGCTAATAAGTCTTAAAGTATTGTCAGTACTTTAACATTTTAGTGACTTTCATATGGGGAGTTGGTTAATGTGATAAGAAAGCAATTAGAATGATACAAATAGAAGTAATATGATCAGACTTGTACTGAATCACTAGTTTTGATAAAAACCTACAATAGTATTTCATTTAATAAGTGTTTTATATGCCCCAGACAATACATGAATGACAACCGTAGCAAAACCCTTTGCCATTTGCAAATTCATCTTCATAATCTCCTCTTAGGCAAGACTCAATATAAGCCAAATTACTTACCAATTCATTACCTAATTTTTGAATCAACTTCAAATAAAACAGACTAGAGTCATAATTAGGAGGGAGCAATAAGGAGTTTGACCCCAGGCACTAAAATTTAATGAACACTGGCAAGCTAAAATTTTCTTGTTAACAGTTGAATTTTTCATCTAAATGTTCTGGAATGGTTGATGAGTGAAGAAACCTATGAGTAGGGAATGATTATAACCAGAAATAATTCATGAAAGTTCTCCAGAACTTTTCATTTTACTCCATTTTACTGGGTTAATATTAAGTAATGTTTTGTAATATAGCATGTTAAAACTAAATGGACCTTGATTATAAAACAATTAATTGCCTAATAATAAAATTTAACTTTTTACCTGTAATGAAAGGGGACCCTGGCCTAATGGGTTGTTGCTTGTCTTTCAGTCTCAAAGAGGACCATGACATCAGAGAAGTGATGCCATGACCTATTAATGAATCGGATTTAAGTGAGGGATCCCCAACCTCACTTTCTCCTCCAAAGTCATCTGGGTCCAGTGCCCATATATAGATCAGAACAACAGAAGATGGCTTTGTTTGCAGTGGTCTTTCCTAGCACAGTTTAAATGAGGCAAAGCCCATTCAGAGATTAAAACTAGGTAAGAGAGAAATGAAGCAAAGAGACCAAAAATATTTGCTTAGTCTAAAAAAATAAAAAAATAAACTGGGAGGGCAAGAACCTTCAGGTCTTCTCAATGGTTGAGGCAGGCATGTAAGAAGCGAAGCAAAAATTAGCCCTTTAAAAAAATCTGTCAGGGAGGATTAAACTGGGATTCTGCTCTGTTTTTGATTTTCCATAGACAGAAAAGAGAGGGGCATCAAATGGCAAGTAAGGGGCAGGTGATGAAGCATTTTCTCTTGAGCAGCAACTTGACATACAATTCTAGCAAGTGTGACAAGACTTAAGCAAGAGCAGAGTGCAGAAATTTTTTCTCATCAAAATGCAATGAGTAATGTTGAAAAGTTATGGAGCCAATGAGTATTGACATACCTTTGCACTTTTTAAAAAAGAGATACTTTTTGTTAAAAGTAGTTTGGTCAACCAGGAAGCTGGAAGATAGCCTGTGTTGACTTACTCCCACACCAAACCACATACTCAGGACTGCACATCAGAGTGGTCAGTCTCCTAGTCTGCTAATCAGGAGCAAATTTATCAGTTCCTGAATAATATAGGTTAAATATTTGTTTGACCTTTGCAGTAAATATGTAGTCTAAGTCTTATGTATTTGCCTTGCAATTAATAGGTACCTTAAAACAATATTTGACTGAGCTTTGAACTTCATTTAAAAAATTCATTTTAATCTAATCCCCTTTGAAATATCTAAGTTTAACTAATATAAAGGTAAAAAGCTTGTTGGGGAAAAAAATGCTTGTTGGATATTGATTTTTCTGTTCATAGTAAAAATATGTATAATTATCAAAATGTTTATATAAACATTGACAAATATTAGGATTATTCAACTGATGGAAAAATTCTATGCAAACAAATTCCATTAACCATAATCTAAATGCTTGTTTATTCCAAAATAAAAATCTATATATTACCAATACTTTAAAACCCTAGCCAGAAAGTAAAAAAGACATCCACAAATGTTCAGTTAAAGAAATGTCTTATATTTCAAGGAGTTGGTGAACTGTTTGATTTATATATTGCCTTGTTAATTCTTCTTTTGATTATGCTATAACACTTTTGTTTCTTTTAAATTAATGTTGAATAGAATTTAATCATTCTCACCTCTCTAGTTAAAAAAAATGATAAGTTGCTTCTTGCAGGTGTGTAAAAATATCTCTGAGTATTCTCTTGGTTAATTTATTAACAAAACTGCAAGGAACATAAAACCAAGTGACTTCATTTACAAAGAAGGCTCATCTATCACTTGATCAGGCCTCATTTGATCCGTTATAGTCAACTGCTTCACTTGCAGAAAAAAAAACAAAAAAAAAACTATATTAAGAAAGTATTAAAAGAAAGACTGATGGGAGTAGAGGAGTATTAATGGTACTTATCTTACAATGCAAATTCCTTGATGTGGGGGTGGGGTACGTTTATCATGTTCATTGAATACACTGGTGGCATTACAAATAGAAATGAACTTTAGGGTTCTTAATAAATGCTTATCCCAAATTCCAATGACAATTTTAAGATACATTCTCCCACTATTTAAGCTACTTGACAATTATATGCATAATTATTGAAAGATATAATTTATCTATTAGTAAACTATAGAACAAACTATTTAGAGAAGTATTTATTTTTTCCAGTACAATATTATTAAAAATAAGCAAATTAGGGACAGCTAGGTGATACAGTGGATAGAGTACCAGCTCTGGGGTCAGGAGTACCTGAGTTCAAATCTGGCCTCAGACACTTAATAATTACCTAACTGTGTGGCCTTGGGCAAGCCACTTAACCCCATTAGCCTTGCAAAAAAAACTAAAAAAAAAAACCTCACAAATAATTAGGGACCTGAATAAATTAATATAAATTCCAAATGTCTCAAACTTATAACTAAATTTTGCTCAGATTAGCAATTATTACGTAGTAATAGGCTTATGTAATAAATACATAGGCTTATGTAATAAATATGACTCCAAAAACATCTTTTTTATTTAAAACTAAGCAAAATTTTCAATTCACAATGATTAAAATATGAATTCTATTCTATACATATGAAATTTTCTTATTAGATTAGAAACAGTTGTTTATAATTCAATTAATTTATTTATAAAACATCAATAGTTCACAAAATGGGATGATTTATAATTTGTTAATTGATAATAATTCACTTTAAAACACATTTATAATTCATAACTTATGTTAATTGATAATAATGTAAAGTACATAATAACATATTTTATGTTATGTTATTAACATAATAACATAACATAATATTAACATAAAACACATATTTAACATCCATTTCTAAAAACTGATGATAAAAGGTGACAAATTGCTATTACAATTAAAGAATAATTCTGGGTATAAAATTTTGTAAAATTGAACATTCTTTAAAAATTAAATCCAGAAATTTATTTTTCTAGTTTATGTTTCTGACCTGCTATACAAATTGATCTGATATAATTTAGATGATAAAAATTCAAATTTATATTTAATAAGTATGCTGATTAAAATATATATTACTTCATCTTCCTTTAAATATGACAATTACCTGACTAAATATCCTTTTCATCTAAGATATTAATAAGAGTAATTGTGTTGTAACTTAATGCAGGCAACCAAACTATAATTCTCATGATTTATAGAATATAGGATTTTCCTCAATTCAAGAGTTATTCCCTCATAGTAAATTAGACACCTTCCTCTGTGCATTGAGGCATGTTCTCCTGGTGTATAATCTCTGCCCTGGGAGTAATTTAGGCACTTTGGGGAGCTGCATGAACTCTTTCAGGCCAGTGGGGTGCTATTTAGTAAATTGCTACTTACATAGACTAAATGGCATTCACTATTTTTTCTCACACTTCAGCAGCTTCCACACAGTTTTTCTTTCTACATTCCCATATTTATGCCTTCTTGATTTCTTCCCATTTTCCATTTAAGAAATATTTAGTAGATATGATGCAGCAGATAGACAGGTGGGTGACTGATGAGAAGGAGCTAGTTTCCTTTTAGTTTGTGAGAGTGATACCAAGAATTCCTGTGATGGCCCATTTTGGATCCTACTAATCCCTACAGTGATACTAAGTCCCTGTCCACTTTACCTTTCTTGGTTATATGTTGGGAAGTCTCCTTTCATTGCATGCCCTTGATAGGCTGTAGTAAAGTGAAAGTAATGTTGGTGTCCTGAGAAATTAAATCACTGGAATAAAATTTCTGCTCTAGTATGTTTCTTCACAATAATGATGTTAAGTCTTTGGGTCCATTTGGTTCAATTAGTGTGTCAGGAATTCTCAAAGGTAGCTTGAATCATTTTTTTTCTTATCTTCTTCTGCTGGGACGAGTTAGCCATAGTCAATCAGTGAGGATTTCTTTCTCTTGACCAAAACAAATGAACTAATAAAAAGGGGGCGGGGAAGCAAAAGGAAAACTATTTGCTACTCCTAAACAACAGAAAATTAAGAAATGACATAGATAAATGTGCTTTCATACAAATGACTGGAAATAAACACCAAGAGGATTCAGTCAGTCAATGAACATTTATCAGTTTACATGATAGCCCCTGTACTGCGTTCTGGGAAACCAAATACGGGCAAAAACACAGATCTCTTTCCTCAAGGAGCTGGCAATCTAATGAGGAAGATAACAAGTAAACAAATTTTTACTCACAAGATATTTTCAGGGTAAATGGGAAGACTTCACAGAGATGTTTTATCAGTAGAAGGGATGAGGGGAGGGAAGAAAGGTCTTTTACAGAGGAATCATATCTGCTTATTTAATTATTTAATGCTTATTTAATGCTTATTTTAATGCTTATTTAATCTACTTATTTAAATCAAAATTCATTTCCCCAACAATTCCTTGTAAACAAACAGTTCAATAGTTTTTTTAGTTTTTTTTATAATCAAGATTATTATTCTTTTTAAAAGAACTATTTTGTTGATTAAATGTATGAGTTTTTCTATTCTTATTGCATCAATAGTCTACAACCATTCCAGGAACAATAATTATACCTGTCTTTGGCACCTCCATATACATTAAAATGCATTAATCATATATTTATATTCCCTCTTTACAAATTCTTTTAATATTTTCCATTCTCTTTCACTCACTTGCCATTTTAGTATTATCACAAGTTTTAAAAAAATATGGCTTTTCTCAAGGGATCCCTTAAGATACTTGAATTTCAATAAAGGTTAAGTCAACACATTTTAAAACTAAGTATAAGTTATGAAGTTAAAAAAAATCTAATACTCAAGCAGCAATATTCACTTAAGATTGTAAGATGTTTCTCTGAATTCATTTCTCCTCAGAACAAATTGACCAACTTTAGTAAGGGATTCAAACCTAGGTCTATGATCTTTAATGATACAAGCTATTCTCAACATTTCCCTATGTAGCTATCATGATTTCAAACATTCTTGTGATTTTATTAATAACTTCAGTTTTACTTTCATATTGGTATCCCCAAAAATGAGGGACTCAAAGCCCCCGTTTGTAGAGCACTTAAGTATCCTAATAGGTTCTACTAGAGTCTTGTTCACCCTATAATGTAAAGTTTTTTGTCTATTTTCCATCATTTGTCTTTAAACTTCAGTTTTTTGTGTTGCAGTTATGCCCCTAAAGTGTAGTAGTGTAATCCTTCGAGCTCTAAACCAAAACATTTAATGTCAAAATAACATAATGAGAAAAGTTAGATAAACTTTTGTAGTGAAATGTCTACAGAAGCTATAAGCCTGAAGATGCTTAAGAATCTTAAAGGTCCATGAAATAGATATTACTGGTAGATTATTTCAGATTGGTACACAAGGTCCAATACCATCCATTAGCTATGTAGAACAGATTGTCAGAGGTGATTTCGAGACCTCACCAGTCTTGGCACATTTGATAGCAGTAACTAAAGTTCTAGCAACCTCTTCCTTGCTTTTCAAAGGGTAGTAACAATATAATATACAGTTCAATGCCTCCACCCTACTATCTGATGCAATGGAAGGTAAAATTCAGGTTAAAAATGTTTTAGTTTTAAGAATTTTATTTGAGGCTTAGTACATATGTTCATGTAAATTTAATGTGTTATGAAAAGTAAATATTGCCTGAATTCAATGTATTTTTTATTGAGTTCATGGCACAAAAGAGTTCTAGGGAATTACTAGAGGAAAAAAATGTTTTAGATGTTAGCAATTTTATTTTATCTACTGCATTTTATGGGTTATTTAATGTTCATTGTTTTGGGAAAAGTACATATCATAATGTTTTGTTATAAGGAATTGTGTGCAAAAAGTATATTGCAGCAATGAAACAATTCAATTTTTGGTGAGTGTGAGAACCTAACCCCTTATTCCTCATAAGTTCAAAGTATCAATATTTACATTTTTGTCTTTTGCTCCATTTTCTAGGACATTTGTCACCATGAAAGTTGAGAATTGACTATATATAGATATGTGTATGTCTGTATCTATGTTACAATATGCATATATGTATATACCTATATATTAATAACTATTTCAAATTAAATTGTTTCCTTGGTAATCCTATGTATTTTTTATGTGACAGCATTATTTTGTATAAGGATACATAGCTTCATCAAATTGGAATCATGACACCAAAAGGTTAAGAACAACTATCTAGAATGTTTCTACAAAAATGACACATGGGGGCGGCTAGGTGGTGCAGCAGATAAAGCACTGGCCCTGGAGTCAGAAGTACCTGGGTTCAAATCCGGTCTCAGACAGTTAATAATTACCTAGCTGTGTGGCCTAGGGCAAGCCACTTAACCCCATTTAACGTGCAAAAAAAAGAAAACCTAAAAAAAAATAAATAAAAAAGGTACACACGGCATAATAGAAAAAAAATATTGTTTTAAGAGACAAGAGACTATATGGACATGTCCTAACTCTATCACTAAGTAGTTGGGTAAACTTTGAAGTGTTGCATTAGACAATTCAATTCAAAAAAACATTTATTAAACATATACTTAGTATATATCATGAGGCACACAGAATCTTTAGTGGCCATCACCTTAATGAAGAACATAATCTAAGTTTTTTTTCACCTTTCTAGGTTTCCTCACCCATAAAAAAAATAAAGGTGTTATTGTGCTTTATTTAGCATTTCATGAAATTCAAACAACTGAAGGATTTCACAGGAAATTGGAAAGCTAGTATAAATATGAGTATTAATATTATGTGACATAGAAAGCGGGGGGAAAGCACACATACATACATACACTGTATGGACAGATAGACACAAAACAAGTCATATAATTGGAAGGATAATATGGTGGAAACATATGCATTGAGGCAAAGATCCTGGTAGGAATATAAATTTAAAGCAGAGATCTGAGCATGGAAGTTTTATAGCCAAAAATGCATTTATCTGAGAACAAGTAATTGATGGTAAATGTGGGAGGAGATGAGGGAGAAATTTGCAAGATCACTTATTAATATCAGACATTGGCTAAGTGGAATTGCCTTATTGAGATGAGAAATTATGAGGGGGGGTTGTATTGACTATGTGAGGAAACAGGAAAGGAGGGGTTCAAAGAAGCTGTAGTCATCAGGAATATAATCCAATCAAAGTGATCAAGAAATGACAAATTGGGTCAGGGAAAGTGGAAAAGTACAAACTATCATTACCCCTAAGTTTTAAGGACATTAGGACTTCATACTGGCATCCTATCATTATAACTACAACATCAAATGATTTATTTCAAAAAGCACAATTACCACAGATTAGAAGAACACTCTGAGTCTTTTTGGCTTTAACATTAATTAGTAACTGGTGGGGGGGGGGGCAGGGGAGTGAGGAATCAGTAAAATAAGTAATATGAAAGGACTAATGGAAATAGAATAAATGAAGTCAGAAAGACCTGAGTTTGAATCCTGACTCAAAGATTTATTAACTATATGATTCTAGACAAGTCACTTAACTTCTTTAATCCTTTTTGTCTCATCTCTAAATGAGGATAATAACAGCACACATCTGGAAAGTCTGTTATAAGAATTGAAGGAGGTAAAATTCATTGCAAAACTTAAAGCTCTATGTAAATGTTATGGAAAGCAATAGGAACTAAGTCAGTGATTTAATGCTAGAGGGAGCTTACAATAAGGCATTTCCTATCTCAGCAGCATTTTTTTTTCTGTAATTTGTAGTCTTAAAGAGTTGGCTAGAGGTTTGAGAAGTAAAGAGATTTGACTCTCTGTATATGTATATGTAGGATGTATTAGAGGAGGACTAGTAACCAGACTTTCTGGGTCAATTCTGTATGCACTATGCTGGATGATGATTGTGATGATGAGAGTGTGTGTATAATGATAAAAAGGAAGAAAAAAACTAACAAACTAAAAAAGCATTCATGACCAGACACAAGGAACTTATATAAACTTCGTTATTTTTTCCTTAATATTCCCATTCTTCTTGGCTAATGACTCTGTACTTATATGGTTATATATTGTTTCCATTGTTGATATCTTTTTTCTCCTCTATAACCACACATATTGGCATTTCTTGGAATTAAATGTGACATTTCCTTGACTAAAAGGCATAAAATGAGGAAAAATACACCAAAAATGCAATGCAAAATCAATCATATTAAGTAGGATCACAGGTCCATTGATTTAGAGCTAATGAGACTTTCAGGTTTAGCACCCTCTTTACACAAATAAAGAGTAAGGGGGTAACTTTATCTGTATCTTTATCACATACATGTAATGATCTATCTTTTCACTTTCCTGTTCCCTTTTACTCATTAGCTAGTGCAAAATATGGTTCCCTTACCCAGGTTCAGGGTAGGTGGGACTCTAGATTGAGCTTTATATTCCTGTTCCCATGTATATGTGAAATGTCCTGCTTTACACCCCAGGTAAGCAGGGCAAGTCTTCAGGTATTTCATCATTATAGTCTACCCTTCACAAGGAGAAAAGTGGAATGGGAAATATTTTTTATAAAAAAAGGCCCAAGATTGTCTGCTTCCTTGTTTCTGCTAATGCATCACACAAACTGCTCTAATATTGATACAGCAGTCAGTGTTTTTGGCCTTTTCTGCTAGTTTTCTAAACCATTTGACCTTACTCTTAAGAATTTTTTTCTTAATAACTTACCTACATTTCTTTCTTTAGCTTCAGGCCATTGTTCTGTGTCCTTCTATCTTCTGATACTGTGAATGATGTCCTTCCTTTCGTTGCATGGTTACCTTGAAGATATTTATAGACCAAGTTCATATCCCCTGAGTGTTCTCTTTACTGTATTCCCTTCAGTTTCAACATTTCTTATCCTGTGGACCTCAAACTTGATCATATTTGTGCTGCTTTATAATCTGAGAAGTTTTGTATATCTTTTTAGCCACAGAGAACACCAAGTATAACATTTAAAAAACTCTAAACTGGGTCACACCGGGAGAGACTGTTGCTTTTAATGTTTAAATATGAATTCTTCCCTGTCCCCCACCCCTCAATATCTTGTTCATCAGGGAATAAATGGCATTGGCATTCTTTTCCCAAAGGTATTATATACTTTTCTGTGCTTTATTACTTATTTTCCTTGACTTCCCTCAGATGTTCTAGGCATTAGAAAGCTTTAATAACCTTTGGATCTGTGATATTTGCTTTAGTCTTACAATTTACTCAATTATGATTCAGCATCAGAGGCAATGACATTGTAGATATTTTAGCAACAACTGCTAGAATGAGAGGAGTATATTAGGTTCTCTCCTTTAGGACCTTCACTAAAATACACTTGCTTTGGTGTTCATTTAGCAAAATACAAATCCAATCATTAGAAAGGAAATAGAGCATTCTTACCAACACTTCCCCTTCCCCCTCCCCCATCTATTTTTCCTCTTCTCCCTTAAGGTCTTTATCACAAAATGAAAATAAGATCAGTATTAAACAGATTTTATACAGATATTTGTATTTGTCTATAAGGTTTTTTGTTTTGGTCAGTGTTTGGCATTATAATTCCTTTCTTTGTGTGATTTTTTTTTACATGCTATTCAGGCCTTAATTCCAAAATATGTACTTTAGTGTAAATGACAAGAATTAATATCTCAATTTTCTACATTATAGAGACCAGACATAGAGCTAGAAGCAACCCCAAAGATCATAGTTTTCATGATTTTCCTCAGACCTCATTTGACAAATGAGGAAACCGAGGCACAAAGGGGTAGAGT